>NC_056735.1:543904340-544021840 GCF_019279795.1 Protopterus annectens
ATGCATATCAGGCCATCACATGATAAGTTCACAAGAACTGTAATTCTCTCCAGTGAACAACTAACTCTAGGAAATGCATACTTGTTTGTCTCTTTTACAATATTTTGCAAAAATTTTTTAAAAGTCTGCTGCCTATGTTTCAGTCAACAATTAAAGATTACTTAAAAGATCACTTAGTGGGAAAAAATAAAACTAACAAACTGCCTTCAAAATAAGTTTTATACTATCAACATTTAAAACAAACATAAACAAAGCCCCAGATATAAATTCTTGTTTTTTTCCCATAGCCTTTACACCCACTATCTTTGATACATCCCAAATTCAGAAAATGAATACACTTAAGAAAGGCTCAATAAGCTATTGGCACCAACTGACAGAACAAGGGAAAACATTAACTAATGAACAAATAGTTAACAAATATAATATAAATAATGACTCATGGCTGCTTTTGCAAAATCTAGGACAATACCTTATAAATAAAACTGAACAAATGCAAGCATCAGTCAGACATAATGTTACAAAATTCATTGAATATTTTATTATAATCACAACTCAACCTTGCCAAGGTGGTGGTTATGTGTCTAATATTTATAAAATTGTAAAAAAAACAAGGCTACCATGTAAATGCCTACTGTGACTATTACACACAACCACCCTCCTACTGAAGAAGAAAAAAAATTACCTTAAAATCATCAAAACAGTCAACATTGTTGATATACTTTCAACTACTTACTTAGAGATATTTACACAGAAGATTTTATACACCACGCAAATTAGCTAAAATATTTGCTAGTGAGGATCAATGCTGGAGATGTCAGACTATAACCAGAGCTGACTGGCAACATGTGTTCTATGAATGTAAATATCTCACTTTGTAATGGAATAATATAAATTATTTTTTCCAGATTGTCTTCAATGATAATTAACAATTAAAAAAATCACTGATTTTATTCAATTCTCCCATCCCAGACTGTGTACATGAAAAATACTTTAAAATTCTATGGACATTGATGGCAGTAGCATGAAAAATCATTACCTTTCATTGGAATTGACCCTTCAAGGAATTTAAAAACTTATCTTTAACAGTTGGACATATGGAAATATCTACACAGAAGAACAAAACTACCAGACCTACATCATCGTATAACTCGATGAAAATATTGGAATTATTTGAGAAAATGGACAAAGAAATATGACCTAATATATTATTCTTCACAATGTGTTTAAATGTATTCATTGCTTTCTTTTCTATAGACACACTAATGTATATAGTTATATATTGTTCTGTAGTTTAGAGGTTTTAAAATTGTATATATGTTATCAATTCTGAGTTCATGTAATGTATGACAAAATATATTTTAAAATAAAAAAAAAAAAAAAAGTAAAAAAAGAATTAAAGACTACTGTATTTCTTTTCTTTTTTTAAGAAAAAATGTATTCATTATTAATTTTTATTAATTTAGAATATTTACAATATATACACAGAAAGGAAGTCAACATCATATACTGTTATGCAGTGTTAGGAATACATTGAATCATCAATGTAATCTTATACAATTTTACTGGTGTTTCAACATTTTAATGCTATCCCAAAGTAAATCCAGAAGATATTTTATTTTACAGATAAAGGAAGTGGAACATTCCTTAGTAGTACTCATCTAGTTAAAGAACAATTGTCATACTATAACCTAATAAAAACATACTTATCTCTTCCCAATATATGTTTAATTTTTTACAATCCATAAGCATGTGCATGCAATCAGCTTTTATGACTTTACTACATCTCCAACAAACTGAAGAAGTCATTTTACTAAAGTTGGAGGTATTATAGGGAGTAGTTTCATAGTATAGTACTAGGCTATCTGCCCTGGGGCATTTGTAAGCCTAGCCATAGTGATGTGGCATTTGCCACCCCATGAAATGGTACAAAAATGTACAGAATAAATTAAGAATACTGTGTCTAGTAGTGACACAATGAAGGTCCCCTTATATAATAGAATTAGTTTACTGTGCCCCTGTCTAGCAGTGACACAGATGTGACCCCTGGGGTAAACTTACGATCTCCCATCCACTCATCAAGATTTCTCTTGAAGAGAGTCAGTGAGGGGCTCTGCCTAACATGAACTGGGATCTTGTTCCAAAGCATGGGAAGCCTCTGGGTTATGAATCTATCCCTCCAGCATGTCCTATTCATACTTGTGCCGAGGTTTAAGTCTTTAGCTCTCGTGGTCCTGATGGACTTGGATTTTTTGAGGTGGAGCATGTCCATCAGATCCTGACTGGACATGGCCTTGTACGTCAGGCAGAGATCACCTCTGAGCAGGCGGTATGATACTGAATAGAGCTGAAGTTTCTTTAGTCTGGCAGAATAAGACATATGTTGGAGACCCTTGATCCTCTTGGTGAGGTACTTTTGTGGTCTCTCCAGCTGTTGCAAATGCCGGGTGAGGTACATACCAAATGGGGCATTGTACTCAATCATGGGTCTGATGAGGGAGGAATATAGGGGTACAATGACATCCTTGGATCTGGATGTGAATCCCTTCATGATGAGGTGTGCAAGGTAGAATGTTTTTCTAACCACTTTGGCAACGTGGGTATCAAATGAGAGGTCGCTGTCGACTTGGGTCCCTAGGTCTCTGATTACTTTTTCAGTACTCAGTGGGTTGTTGTCTATGTGATCATTTGTGGGTACTTTGTTTTTCCCAAAGGGGATGACTATACATTTTTTGGCATTTAGTTTAAGGCCGTGACTCTGGCACCAGTTGTCCGTTTCTGTGAGGCCTTTTTGTAGGATGTGTGTGTCTGCTGGTGTATCGACTATGGCGCCTACTTTGCAGTCATCAGCGAACTTTGTCAGCCACTTTTTGTAGGATGTGTGTGTCTGCTGGTGTATCGACTATGGCGCCTAGTTTGCAGTCATCAGCGAACTTTGTCAGCCATAGCCCTCCTGTGTTTGCTTTAACATCTGAGAAATAAATGCCGAACAAGAGGGGTCCCAAGACAGATCCCTGTGGGACACCACTTGTGACTGGCTTTGAGTCTGACATTGCTCCAGTGATTTTAACTTTATGAGTTCTGTTCTTTAGCCAGTTTGCAACCCATCTAGTGACATAAGGGTTTATATTTAAGCTGTTGAGCTTATCTATGATGCCTGAGTGGGGTATTGTATCGAAGGCCTTAGCCAAGTCCAGGTATGCTGTATGGACTGCTTTGCCCTCGTCAATGGCCCTAGTGACTGTTTTGAAAAAGTCAACCAGGTTTAAAAGGCAGGATCTGCCCTTTACAAAGCCGAACTGGGTAACAAACATTCTATCCAGATAAAAACTTTCTAGGATAAACTTGAAGAAGTTTGACTGATTTAAATATCAGAATTTTATTCTTACCATCTGCTGCATCACTCTGTCTACTGCTATCTAAAATGTTCTAGAATTTTGCATCAAAATTATTAGTTATAATAAACATATATAACTTGGACTTGCTTCCTTTCCATGTTAATTTACCTTCACTGATGACATTCATATATTCATATAATGAGGGAATAGTGTTCTGTTCCTCTTTGTCCATATTATCTAGAACTTAATTTAATTTCTTACTGATAGATAATATTAACTGGTTAACAGATTCAATTGACTTATAATATTTCATTAAATATTCTGGTGAATTGGCTTTTCATTTTGCAAAACACTCAGGCCATAATAATACTAATCCATTCAGTTTTAATAAATTAATTGTAGCTTTGTTATGAGTTTCTTTAAATCTAGAGGTGTGTGCAGTGGGAAAACACAAAAATTTCCATCTTGATATTGATGGAGGTTTGAAAGATATTCCTTAATTGTTTTAAGAATTTATTTCATACATGCAGAGTCTAAAGACTGAAATGAACTCCCTTTTAAGGTTAATGTTATTAACTAGATGAAATGATGGTTATATATTTCTAATTTATCATATTTTATAAAATTATGAGAATTTAGTATAATCTGCTTCTGAATGTTTTCTCATTAACTAGTGCAAGTTGATTCTATCGAGAGTATAACAGAGTTAAATTTGCAGCAATAGAATAAGATTCTACATCTATGAATGTAACACCACCATACTGTCATAATATTATATGATTTCTATAAGCAAATCTCAGCTTTTTTTTAAGATAACATAAGAAACACCACAAAACCAAAAGTTCAAAAACACGAAACGTCACATGCCTGACAAACCACAATCCTGACAGTCAACAAAATAAACAAATTCCCTGTCTGTAAAGCACACACACAACACAAGCACACCAAAAACCTTACAAACCTACACTAAACCTTACATACACAACTATCTATGCACTAACCTTAACCCAAACCCTAAACCTAAGGTCCGTCACTATCGCACGCTCACCTAACCTGTGCCCTAACACTGACTCACTTAACCCGCCCCTAACCCTAAAGTCTGTCACTATCACACACTCACCTGACCCGCATCCTAACCCTAACTCACTTAATCCGCCCCTAACCCTAACCCCACACTTAACTTGTCAGTGTTCTCAGCGTTGGGATTTTCAACTGTCGATCATCTCCGTTGTTGATCTTCCGGTGTCGATGTTCTCGTCATCGGCATTTTGCAGTTTCAGCATTATCAGGTAGACCCATATATATATATATATATATATATATATATATATATATATATATATATATATATATATATATATATATATATATGGGTCTAGGACACATGCTCAACTAACATATGTCCGAATCACAAAACATCGATCACACATACATGAAGGCTTCCATGAATGTGTAGTTCAAAAAAAAAATGTACATTTCTGCAGGGGGGCTTTTCCCCCCTGTTCCCCCCACACCCCCCTACTTTATTATTCTCACTTCAAGATCTCACTACAGTGGGGAAAAGGGAATTTTCCCTTACCCACACTGTAGTCCGATCTACGACACAGGCACACATACATGGAAGCGCTTGTCGATGTTAAGCGCTTTCGTGTATGTGTGTTCGATGTTTAGTGATTTGGACATATGCTAGTCAAGCATGTGTCCAGATCCCATATAGTGATATATAGATATATATATAGATATAAACGCACACACACACACACACAGACACACACACACACACACACACACACACACACACACACACACACACACACACACACACATATATATATATATATATATATATATATATATATATATATATATATATATAGGTCAACTTCTAAATTTTGAAGTTTTAAAACGTCAAATTTCTATGGCAAGAGCATAACATCAAAGTTTTAAAACTTAAAAAAAAATCCTCATTGATTTTTTTTTAAAAAAAAGTATTATGCATTTCCTTTATGTATGAAGTATTTTGGATACTATTGATTTGTGCCTTTTATCTTAACATCTTTCTTAGTATCTATGTGGACTTTTTGAAGTCATCACATAACTGTGCAATTTTATTTTTTCGAAATCTATCTCCACTTTATACATTAAAACTGTTTGATATTTTGTCATTAACTTTTTAATGATGTCAGTATTATCTAATTTCTTTGTTTGTTCTTCACACCTTGCTTTGTGTGTTTTTGCCTTGTATTTCTAAAACTCTTTATCCCACACTTTCATTTTATCACTATTCCATCTTCCCATTCTATCTTTAATATGCATTTTTAAGTAGTTCCATAGTATGACTTTGCTATCCTAACCCTTATTATTCAAAGATAAAAACATTCTCAATTTGTTCCTTAAGGTAATGCTTAAATGCTTTTAATTCCATCATATATGCTGGGATTCTATAAAGAATCTGAAATTTCCTTATATCCATTAATATATTAATACTTAGTGCTTTAGGATGTGATAAAAGACAAGGAAAAGTTTTAAAATAATTCACATTATTAAGTAAATCTATAGAGACAGAAATCAATTCTAGTTTGCGTCCGGTGGGCATAAGAATAATAAGTGAAGAGCAATGACTTATCTTCTGCATTTACTATTAAATCAACTATATTATTATTACTAATCCATCTGTTTAGTGCTTTAGCTGATGCCAGTATTTTATCCAGTATTTTATCTTTCTTCTGTTCACTTGTATCTTTTATACTAGATATGCATCTAAAATGCCCTGCTAAAATTAAACTACCCTTCAAATGACTCTGTAGTAAGTTTAAGTGATCTTTGGATTCAAAAGATTCAAAGATTAAGCTTAATTGTCTTTTAGGACCACACAGATGTAGCCTAAATGAAATTCCCTTCATCAGCTCCTTCTTGAAATTACATGCAGGTTCATAGATGTATACTAGGCTGATGGCCCTGGAGCCTTTACAAGCCTAGCCCCAAAAAATTGCCCAGGCACCATGCCACCCGATGTTAGTTCACAGTACCCCTATCCAGTAGGGCAACTGGAGTGATCCCTGGGGTGAACTTTCTGTTACCCATCCACTTGTCAAGATTTCTCTTGAAGAGGGCCAGTGAGGTGCTCTGCTTGACATGAATGGGAAGATTATTCCAGAGTATGGGCAGTGTTTGGGAGATGAACCTGTCCCTCCAGCATGTTCTGTTAATTGTGGTAATGAAGTTGTGATCTTTGGAGCATGTGGTATGAGGGGATTGGGATTTCCTTAGGTGTAGCATTTCAAGTAGGGCTGGGTCAGACATGGCTTTGTAATTCAAGCAAAGATCACCTCTAAATAGACGGTAAGAGACTGAGAACAGGTGAAGTTTCTTGAGTCTGTCCATGTAGAACATGTGTTTGAGGCCTAGGATCCTTTTTGTGAGGTAATTTTGTGGCCTCTCTGCCTGTTGTAGGTGGCTGGTAACGTGCCAAATGGGGCATTATATTCAATGATTGGTCTAATGAGGGATGAGTAGTGAGGGATGATGACCTCTTTCAGATCTTCTGAAAGGTATGGAAGGAGTTGTAGCCTGGGAGCGCAGGGGTGCTTTCTGCCTAAACCAGGTCTCCATTACAGCACAGATGTTGACATTCACCATTTTGAGGAGAGCTTCCAGCGAGTGCATCTTGAGATTTAGAATTTTAGCACTGAGCAGCATAACCCTCAGATTGCATTTGTTTGTAGTTGTTACAGTGGAATTGTGGCCTTTCGAACACTGCTTAAAAAGGCACTGTAGTGGTGTCAAGAGCCTTAGCCAGTACCCTGAATGCCAGGGGTGAGAGATGTAGGCCATCTCTGGCAAAGGATCAAGGTTTATTGATCATGTCGTCCCAGGCAGACAGATACTGGATTCCATTAGAATGCCACCAGAAATTTAGCCAATTGTTGAAGTCAATCATTTTCTGCTCGTACTGTGATATCATTCTGGGCGATGGTAGAATACTGCTCAGGGCTGGGGTCATACCTGCCTGGGCCAAATAATCCGAGAGTTCCATCACATCTCTTTTCATGTAGTCCAGGCAGGTACATCTCAGGTCATTCACAACCACATGAACAATGACTGAGTCATATTTTTACTTGTTGTGGAGTGACCTGAGTGCATGTGTTATGTGTGGGATCCTGGCACCTGATAGACAACTGACTATCACCTTCTCCTTGTTCAACCTAGTGATTAGGACATCAGTGTACCTCACAATTGAGTTTCCTATGATTAATACATTAGGCAAAGTGTTTTGCCTTAAGAGCTTAGATTGAGGTGTGGGCACACTGTGGTTGTGATCTATGAATTCTGGGGTTGGTGTTGTGTTGTAGTGCTCAAGTGCATTTCTGTCTCGGGGGTCTCTGTTGTCTGGGTAAATTTTTATTGAGAGCTCCCGCAACGATGGGTGTATGGTTTGTGTTTCTATATGTGGGTTGTGATGGTTGGTGTTTTGGAGTGCTGTGTGTTCTATGTAGTGAGTTGCAGGTGTTGACTTTCTCCTCTTAACTAACTAGTCTGGTCTTGGTTGTAGCATACACTGCTCCCAGTTTGGTGATATAAATGCATCTCTCACATGTATAAGTGCTGGGAGGTAAGTGGAGAGAGTTGTCTGTGTACATTAGACAGTTGCCACACTGTCTCAGAATGTCCAAATGCACAAGGTTAGCAGGAGAAAGCACAATAAATTCCACTACAATCATACCTGGAGAGGTGGTCATAACTAATAAGTACTGGTGCTATTACTGCTTAGGAACAGCTAGTGCTGATAGCACCTAAGTGTGTTACAATAAATGCTACAAAAGCTTGTTAAAGTGTTAGCTGATTAAGCTAATTGAAGTGCAAGAAGTAAAAGAACAAGGATGTTCTATGGGGAAAAACTGAAGAGCAGACTTTCTGGCACTGATAATAGTTACCTCAGCTGAGCTCCGCTGCTCGGTGCACAAACACATACAAGCAGGGGCCTTTAAATCAGAAAGCTGAAAGGGATGGAAAGACTTCCCAAATGGCCAATAAACTACAATTTCTGGACCAGAAACCACTCCTCTTGTGGTAGATAGGCTACCTAGTGCTTAGCATACCCACTGATAAGCTTGAAGGCTTCCCTTCAACGTAGAAAGGTTTGAGGGGCTCAGAAACTTACAAAACAGTCCTGGATACAGCAAGTCTGTATTTGGACTAGACTAGTTACAGGAAAGGTGGAAAACAAGCTTAGAAGCTTTTTTTTTGCAAAAAAGCAGTTAAAACAGTAGCAAAAACACTTTAATTGCAGTACAAGCTAGCACACTTGAGTGTGTAGCAATATTAAGGCAAATGCAGTTTAAATAAATGCAAATAAATTAAAAATGACAAAACAAAAAACAAGTGCACAGAGAGCAGTGAATTATGAAAAAATCAAATGGAGGCACTTAAAGTATCTCTCTCTCTCTCTCTCCTTCCTCTTGCTCTTGTAGTCTGCAGGATGACAAAAATAGATCTACGGAGCTTAAACAAGTGCAAAGCCACACGAACATGGGCTTTTAAACCAGAAAGTTGAAATGGATGGAAAAACTGCCCAAACGGCCAATAAACTACAATTTCTGGGCCAGAAACCACTCCTGTTTTGATAGATAGACTACCTAGGGCTTACCACTCCCACTGATAAGCTAGAAGTCTTCCCACCAGCACAGAAATGTCTGGTGGGCTCAGAAATTTACAAATCTGTCCTGGATACAGCAAATCTGCATCTGGACTGCACTAGTTACAGGATAGGTGGGAAGCAAGCTTAGAACTTTTTTTTTTTTTTTTTGCAGAAAAGCAGTTAAAACAGTAGCAACAACATTTTAAATGCAATACAAGCTAGCACACTCGAGTGTTTAACAATATTAAGGCAAATGCACTTTAAATAAATAAATGCAGATAAATTAAAAACAACAAAAAAGTGCAGAGTGCAGTACATTATGAAAAATACATAAAGTAAATCTACTCATACAAGTAGAAGAATTACACATGTAACATATACAATCCTACTTCCAGTACCCATACAAAAGAGCAGAAAAAAGAATTTCATTACTTAAACACAGGGGGCATGACCAAGATGGTGTCAGGCTAACAGCACTCTTTCCTAGCTCTCCTATTTTAAATATATTTCTGACAGAAATTTTCATCTACTTAAGAATCTGGACTCTATATTTGTGCTATACTTCATCTACTAAAGATCCTTGCAGTATATATTCAGTTTTTAAACTGCTTTTCTTTTATCATATTCCTGTCATTTACAAGTAAAAAGACTTGTCCTTCAAGAAAGAAATGTAATCTTTACTCAGTAATATATATCATCTAGTGATACAATTAGACAAAATGGACAATAAACTAGACATTTCCAAAGAAGAGTATAAAAACAGATGGATAACCTGCAGAGGATTTTCTTACATTAGAAAACTCAGATCTGCAGCATCAAAGAATAATTAAATGATATAGAGGGAAGAGTTACTGAAGAAGAATAACAAGTGGAATTTCTGTTGAAACAAAATATGTCCTTGTTACAGAAAATTGAAGATCTTGAAAACCGATCTTGGAAAAATAGTCTTTACATTTATTGTCTTCCAGAGAATTCTGAAGGTGATAACATGGTAAATTTCCTTAGAACCTGGATGCCTGGCATCCTGGATTTACCTGAATCCTTTTAATTTAGAATTGAAAGAGCACATAGATCCCTAACATGTCATCCACCAAACCAAAATACAAACCATGATCTGTAATAATAAGATTTTTCTCCTCCCAAGATAAAGAACTTGTTTTAAAAACAGTTTGGTTGAACTCTCCTGTTAAATATAATGACCACTTAATAAGATTTGATAATGATTATTCCTGGACAGTTATTTTGAGTATAAAAGAATACATTCTTGTAATAATGGAGTTAAAGAAGAAACAAATTAAATATCATTTGATATTTCCAACAAGACTTAAAATTGTTCTCTCTGATAGAAACAAAGCATTTGATACACTAGAATCACCTATTTCTTTTTTAACATCTAGGAACATTTTAGAACTATCAGAAGGTATGGATTTGAGCTCCGGCTCAATGAAGAGACAGGCTGAGAAGAATGATTGGAAAACTGTGGAAGTAAAGAAAAAGAAGACTTTTAAAGACAAATAAAGCATCTGTTTTGTCTTTTTATTCATTTATCTGATTTAAAATAGTCCTTTTTATATTATTACTACCTCACGGAAGACGTTCATACTGTTATTACACTTAGAACCTGGTCTCACAAATGGATCACATGTTCAAATTACAAACAAGATAAGAAACAGATATTGTGAAATTTTCCAGCCGGATGAACTGTGCCAAAACAGAAACTCCTCCTTCATAAAGTATTAGCGACTTGACCTCTGTAGCAGCAGTCATGGTTTATAAATAATGGAGTACAAGGGGCTGTCATTTTATTAAACAATGCCAGGGAACTCATCTCTTGTTCACATTTATTAAAAAGTAGAAAGAATCTGAAGCAAGTTTATACTTGTATTATGACTCAGATCAATGTTAAAATAGCCAATTGACACATGTAGACTTGCAGAGATTACCAGGAAATGGCTCACTAATAATACATATAGTCTGATTTTGTATAATAAAATGAGGAAATCTGCTGCATTATTTAGTGCTGTACATATGTTGGCAAAAATAAATTAACCATATGCAAATATATATATATATATATATATATATATATATATATATATAGGAGCACTACAGAATCTTGAAAGCCCAAAATCCTGAAGATCAAAATCCTGAAAGTTCAACATACTGAAAACTCAAAATACTGAAAACTCAGGATACCAACACTCACTATATTTCAGCACAAGTAAATGGATAACTGTACTGTCCTTTGAAGATTTTTCAGTTGCGATCTTGTCATTCTATGCAATTCATCTTAGGCAGTTCAAACGTATGTATACAATTCTTGGATGGTTATTGTACACCACTGCATGCCCAATACATCAAGAAATATTACTTAACCTACAGTTTTAGATTTGTTCTATATACATTACCTCTCTGCTGCAACATTCAAAAGTAGCACAGTAATTAGTGGTCTGACCAGACAGGCACTTAAATCAGCTGTACTTATAGACAGTATCACAACTTAAATAATGTATCACAACCAATATTATGATATCTGTAGATTGGTCCTGCATGTACATTTTCTCTTGTAATGGGGAATAGAGAAGGCCACATTATAGGCATGTTTATGACTGACCTTTGGATTCTGTTTCTACAGTATGCCTTTCTGCTGTTTTAAAGTGATAACATCTCAGTTAGTTCATAAATAACATTAAGTTTCTTCAATAAATATAATTTTTATTTTAAATTTCAGTCATTTTATTACGATCTTCTTGATTTATCACAGTATAAGGTCATGACAATCAACTAGTACTGGAAATCATCATCTGTTTAATATGGAAAATTGCTCAATGTAGGTTCCAAATTGTTATTTAGCCCCTTAAGTTTCCATAGTAGCATTAAATAAATCACATTACTCTATATTGCCTTTGTCAGTAGTATTAAATCAAGAAGCATTTCAGATTAGATGAGAGCTTCTTCACAAAAATATTATTATACCCTGATAAAATATATTTTTATAGTTATTGAATTGAAGCAAGCTTATGTTGTTAAAGGTTTTCTTTCATTCTATGGACTGTAACTTTCAGCTTTAATATTCAGATTTAAGACATGCAATATGTTTATATATTTCTTACTCTTTTTAACTCTTCAGTTAAATTCTGGACAAGTTTTATATTGTAATTTAATAGATCTAAGAATCTCTATTAATTTTCTTAACATACTTCTATAAGTCTTATTTAGTTTCTAAAGCACATGCTTTTATGTTATAATTATAATTCATTCATTTATCAAAACTTGTTTAATATTGGCTGTACAAACTTAATATTTGGATAGAACAAGGAACAGGTTTTGCGACTGAGTTAGGAGGTACACTTGAATGGTAACTCTAGTAGAATAGTATATTTCTCCTTTATAATATTAATTGTTTCACTTTTTGAAAACAAAATAGATAGTTATGTCTAAATATACTGTTAAACACAATATATGCAGTAAATGTATTTCCATTAATTTTAATGGTTTAAATAATTGTTGTACAAGAGGAAGCACTTTTAAAATTATTATTTAAAATTATTTAATGCTTAAATTGTTTTCCTTCAAGAAACACATTTATTTCAAAAAGATACAGACAGACTCAATTCAAACAATTATTCTGTTTTACTAAGCTCACTTCATAAACAAAGAGAGAGGGGTAGCAATTTTGTGGAGAAACTGCTTTAATGCCAAAAATTCTAAACACCATGATAATTCTGATATGTTATGCTTAGTACCTTTGAATATAAGTAGTAAACTTTACACATTCATTAACTTTTACTGGATTCCAGGATTATGAGTTAAAGGATTCAGGCATCATTTTGAGGATTTTACACAATATGCTAAGGAGAACATAATACTTGCAAGAGATTTCAACTGTATTTTATCCAGTGAAGATACTAATGCTTAGATCACGTGTAGAAAATATGCCACATCAAAAGCATTATTAGACTTTATTAATTCCTTTAATATTATGGATGCAAATGATTTTGCTGACTCCAACTCACTATCTTTAGATTATTTCCATCATCGTGGTACTCAGTCAAGAATAGATAGGGTATATATTTCTAGAAACATTTCTAAACTTGATAGAGTTAAGGTAGTTGCATTCCCCTTATCTGATCATAATGCTATCATATTTGATTTAATAATGAATCTCAAACAATGTGTAAACATTACAAGAATCCCGTCTTATATAATGAATTTAAAAGACTCTAAAGAATTTTATGTCAAGGAAATTCAAACTGGTTTGAAGATAATACCAATGATACTTCAGAATTATTTGTGTAGGATTTGTTGAAGTCTTATTTATATGGTAAATTTCTGGCTTGGTTTATAAATAAGAAAAACGTATTCAGATAAGGAAATTTAAGACTTATAAAAAAAAGTAGATACTTTAAAGCTTGAGATGCAAAAAGGAAACAATAATTTGCAAAAGGAACATGATGACATAAATAAAAGTTATTTATAGATACATCATAAATCTATGATTAATTTACAGAAATAAATATATTTCTTATTCCATGAACCCTATAAATCAAAGATGAATAGCAAATAGAACTAAGAAGATTATGCACTCTAACAAGAATCAAGAATTATATTTCTCTGCTACTAAGAAAAATGTCTATGATTTAGAAGTTTTTTTAGAATCTTTTAGAAAACACTTTACCTTAATCAATACCAACATTATAGAAAACCAACCACAAATGGTATTAAAATTCTTCTTTTAAAATGCATCAAGAATAGACTAACAGAACAATATATTAAATTAACTGATAAATCAATTATATCTGATATTAAAACACAAATTAACAAATTAAAATTAAACACCAGAAATTGAAAATATAATTCCAGAAATGTTCAAATTAATACCTAGGGAAGCCTTAAATTTACTGTTAAAATTATATAATTTAGTTAAAGAAAATAATAATAGCCTTCCTTCTTGGAGGTATACACTCATGCATCCAATTTTTAAACCAGGTAAAGACCACAAAGAATGCTCCTCGTATAGAGTAATATCTTTTTTTAAACATTGATTACAAAAAGTTTATGGCCCTATATGCTAATAGAATTAAACATTTGATCCCTTTATTAATTGATGAAGATCAAATTGGATTCATAAAAGATAGCAATACATATATTATAAGAATCATTACATTAATTGATTATGTTAATTGTAAAGGACATAGAATGACTATAGTAACTTGGATATAAATAGCGTACTCACTTCAGTCTGCTGAGACAATTTTTTTCAAGCTCTGGTTGAATATGGATTTTTGCAGAAGTTTACTCAGGTGATTAAACACCTGTATGCAAATTCTTTAGCTTATATTAAGATTGGGTCAAGTACATCTACTTCAACTAAAATTATTAAGGGTACAAAACAACGTTGTCCTTTATCTCCACTGTTATTTGGTGTAGTCAATGAATCTTTTGCAAACTGTATTATGATGAACTCAAACATTAAAGTAATTTGGTTCTTTGACAATTTAATATCAAAGATGCAACTATTTGCTGATGAAATTTTATTAACTTCACCTGATCATAATAATTCAGTCCAAGTATTATTGTATGTTATAGTTTATTTTTTAGAAAATATCTAGGCTTAAATTTAATGAAAATAAAATGCAGATCCGACTTATAAATTCTAATAAGTATGACATAAATAAACAATTTGCTAATATATAGCTACAGATAACAGAGTTAAGTATTTAGGGATCACCTTAACTAATGAAGCAGACAAAATCATAAAGCTAATTTTAGTAATATTCTAAACAAAACTAAACTTCTTATTAATAAATGCAATAAGTTCTTTTTCACAATAGATGATAGATATTTTTTAATTAAAATGATTATTTTTTCCAAAAAATAATATATTGTACCCAAGCTATCTCACTACCTCCTTCTAAATTGGATATACATTAATTTAATAAACTTATGCTAAATTTCTTATGACACCCCAAAACACCAAAAATTGCCTTAGATAATCATTAAAAAGATTGGGAGGCAGGATAAATCAACCTTAGAGACTTTGATACATATGTTTTATCATCTATTCTTAAAACAATATCTTTATGGTTGAATTTCTCATTTTCGGCAAGATGGAAACAGTTTAAAGAACTAGTATGGTTACAATCAAATCTCTCATCTATGTGTCAATATGCAAATATTCTGACTAATAGATTTTATTGGATGGTGAGAGATTTTACTTTAGGTAATAAAAATAAATATATTCCTACTAAATTTATAGCTAAGACTTTATCTTCTTTTAAAACCTTTATAAATAAAAATTCAGATACTAAAGATTGGTATTTTCTATTATTCACAATTGCTTATACACCAAATATTTTAGACACTTTTAATACCAATAATATGAATTTACTCAGAAGGAAAAACTTAATCTTTTGGCACCAGTTGATGGAATCTGAAAAAAAATTTCAATATGAAACAGCTTATAAATAAATGTAATATAGAAAATGAATTGTGGTTGGTATTCCAGTAAGTAAGAAATCATTTTATAATTAGAATTAACTTGATGTATACACCAAACAAGGAAAACATTCCTAAAGTTATAGAATATTTGACTATTATAAGTAGTCAAACAGTTCAGGGGAAAGGCTATCTTTCTAAATTATATAAATTAATTAGAAATGCTTATTTTAAAGAAAGTTACTGGAATAATTATAAAAACATTAATAGTCAGTCTCCTTCAAAAGACAAAAAATTTATCTTAATAGTGGAAACTGTTTGTGTGGAAAGGGGATGCACACGCCAGTGCATTTCTTTGTGCCAGTCCCAAGCCTAGATAAATGGGGAGGGCTGTGTCAGGAAGGGCATCCAGCATAAAATTTTGCCAAATCATGCATGCAGACAGTATAGAAATACATACCGGATCGGTCGAGGCCCGGGTTAACAATGACTGCCACCAGTATTGTTGCCCAAAAGGGTGCTGGCAGAAATTTGGCTACTGTTGGTCGAAGGAAGAGAAGAGGGGGAAGGCATGCCCGAAGGCAGGTAAAGGCTAGGAGTGTGATAGTGAGGGTTGGAACTTTGAATTTTGGCAGCATATCTGGTATAGGGTGAGAGCTAGCTGATATGATGGACCAAAGGAAGGTTGGTATATTGTGTGTGCAAGAGACCAGATGGAAGGGGAGCAAGGCTAGATGTATCGGAGGCAGTTTCAAATTGTTTTATCATGGTGTGGATGGGAGGAGAAATGGCACAGGCATTATCCTGAAGGAACAGTATGCTAAGAGTGTTTTGGAGGTGAAAAGAGTGTCGGATAAAGTGATGCTTATGAATATGGAAATTGATGGTGCAATGATGAATGTTGTTAGTGCATATGCTCCACAAGTTGGGTGTGTGATGGATGAGAAAGAAAAATTTTGGAGTGAGTTGGATGAAGTGGTGATGACTGTACCCAAGAGTGAGAGATGGGTGATTGGAGCAGATTTCAATGAGCATGTTGGTGAAGGGAACAGGGGGGATGAGGAAGTGATGGGTAGGTATGGTGTTAAGCAAAGGAATGCAGAAGGTCAGATGGTAGTCGATTTTGCGAAAAGGATGGACATGGCTGTGATGAATATGTATTTTTAACAAGAGGGAGGAGCATAGGGTGACATACAAGAGTGGAGAAAGATACATACAGGTGGATTATATCTTATGTAGAAGGGCCAGTCTGAAGGAGATTGGAGACTGTAAAGTGGTGGCAGGGGAAAGTGTAGTTAGGCAGCATAGCATGGTGGTTTGTAGGATGACTTTGGTGATCAAGAAGAGGAGGATGAGTGTGAGGGCAGCAACAAGGATAAAATGGTGGAAATTGAAAAAGGGTAATTGTGTGGTGATGTTCAGGGAAGAGTTAAGACAGGCACTGGGTGGCAGTGAAGAGTCACTGAATAGCTGGGTAACTACAGCAGAGCTAGTAAGAGAGATGGCTAGAAATGTGCTTGGTGTGACATCTGGAAAGAGGAAGGAGGACAAGGAGACCTGGTGGTGGAATGAAGAAGTACAGGAGAGTATACTGAGAAAGAGGTTGGCGAAGAAGAAGTGGGATCGTCAAAGAGATGAAGAAAGTAGACAAAAGTATGATGAGGTGCATGGCAAAGAGAGAGAGGTGGTGGAGGCTAAGGATAAGGCATATGAAGAGTTGTGTAAAAGGTTGGACACTAAGGAGGGAGAAAAGGACCTGTACCTATTGGCTAGACAGAGGGACCAAGCTAGTAAAGATGTGTAGCAGGTAAGGGTGATAAAGGATAATGAGATAACCATACTCACAAGCGAGGAGAGTGTTGAGCAGATGGAAAGAGTACTTTGAGGGGTTGATGAATGAAAAGAATGAGAGGGAGAGAAGGTTGGATGATGCGCGGATAGGGAATCATGAAGTGCAGTGGATTAGCAAGGAGGAAGTAAGGATAGCTATGAAGAGGATGAAGAACGGAAAGGCTGTTGGTCCAGATGACATACCTGTGGAAGCATGAAGGTATTTAGGTGAAATGGCAGTGAAGTTTTTAACTAGATTGTTTAATGAAATCTTGGAAAGTGGGAGGATGCCAGAGGAATGGAGAAAAAGTGTTTTGGTACCGATTTTTAGAATAAGGTGATGTGCAGAGCTGTAGTAACTACAGAGGGATTAAACTGATCAGTCACAGCATGAAGTTATGGGAAAGAGTAGTGGAAGCTAGGTTAAGAAGGGAGGTGATAATTAGTGATCAGCAGTATGGTTTCATGCCAGGAAAGAGCACTACAGATGTGATGTTTGCTCTGAGAGTGTTGATGGAGAAGTACAGGGAAGGTCAGAAGGAGTTGCATTGTGTCTTTGTGGATTTAGACAAAGCATATGACAGGGTGCCTAGAGAGGAGTTGTGGTATTGTATGAGGATGTTGGGAGTGTCAGAGAAGTATGTAAGAGTGGTACATGTTATGTACGAGGGTAGTGTGACAGTGATGAGGTGTGCAGTGGGAGTGATGGATACATTTAAGTTGGAGGTGGGATTACATCAAGGATCAGCTCTGAGCCCTTTCTTATTTGCAATAGTGATGGACAGGTTGACAGACGAGATCAGACAGGAGTCCCTGTGGACTATGATGTTTGCAGATGACATTGTGATCTGTAGTGAGAGTAGGGAACAGGTGGAGGAGACCCTGGAGAGGTGGAGATATGCTCTAGAGAGAAAAGGAATGAAGGTCGGCAGGACTAAGACAGAATATGTGTGTGTAAATGAGAGGGAGGATAGAGGAATGGTGAGGATGCAGGGAGTAGAGGTGGCGAAGGTGGAGGAGTTTAAGTACTTGAGATTAACAGTTCAGAGTAATGGTGAGTGTGGAAGAGAGGTGAAGAAGAGGGTACAGGCAGGATGGAGTGGGTGGAGAAGAGTGTCAGGAGTGATTTGTGACAGACAAGTACCAGTAAGATTGAAAGGGAAGGTCTACAAGAGGGTAGTGAGACCAGCTATGTTATATGGGTTGGAGACAGTGGCATTGACAAAAAGGCAGGAGTCAGAGCTTGGTGTGGCAGAGCTGAAGATGTTAAGATTTGCACTGGGTGTGATGATGATGGACAGGATTAGGAATACGTATATTAGAGGGTCAGCCCAGGTTGGAAGGTTTGGAGACAAAGCCAGAGAGGCAAGATTGCGTTAGTTTGGAAATGTGCTGAGGAGGGATGCAAAGTATATTGGGAAAAAGATGCTAAGGATGAAGCTGCCAGGTAACAGGAAAAGAGGAAGGCCTAAGATAAGGTTTATGGATGTGGTGAGAGAGGACATGCAGGTGGTTGGTGTGACAGAGCAAGATGCAAAGGACAGGAAGAAATGGAAACAGTTGATCTGTTGTAGTGACCCCTAATGGGAGCAGCCAAAAGAAGAAGAAGAAGAAAAAGGAGACGATATTCATCATATTTATTTTATTCCACATAAAATTTAATTAATAACTAGTCAAAAATTAGGATGTTGGAGATACAAAAAAAGGTGATTGTTAATTGGTAACACATGTTTTATGAATGCATCTTACTTAAATCTTTTTGGGAAATTTTTGTTTTGTTTTTGCAAACTATCTTTAATGATCATTTTCAGTTGACAAAATCATTAATTTTGTTCAATGCTCCTATTCCTAAATGTGTTCCTAGATATAAATACTTATTACTTTGAATTCTATTAGCCATTGCTCATAAAACTATTACTACTAACTAGAAGAGAGAGCTTTCTCCTCCTTTTATAGAATTCAAGAACATCACTCTTAATGTTTCAAGAATGGAAATGGCTATAATGAAGACAAGAACTGAAAGAATTACAGTAGACTCCCTCTTATCCAGTCTTGCTGGGACCGGACCTTAGGCTGGGTAAATGAATGGTTAATCAGAAAAAAACATACAAATAGCATTTATAGGTTATAAATCAGCTAGAATAACAGGATTTGTGTTAGTATGCATTTTTCTAATAAATATGAAGTCTAAAACTCAAATGGCTGTCATTACTTAGCCCAGTGGAGGTGGAAGTGTTTTTCTTCTCTGTTGTCTTTTGGTAGGGCTATGGCAGAAATGTATTGGCCGGTTAACGAGAGGCTGGATAAGAGGGAGTCTACTGTACTTCCTATTATAACTCGTGGATGAAAGTTATGAAGATAATTGAAAAAATTGTCTGTAATAACATTTGATTCATACCTTTAAGCTGTAAAATCTAAAGTACTTATTTTCTCAACAACCTTGTAAATATTTTTTTTTAGTTTCATATGTTTAAACTATTCATTCTATATGTTTGATTCATTTAATATCTTTGAGTCTATTTCTGTTTAATAATGTGTAATGTTATTAAAAAAAATCAATAAAAAGGTTTTGATTAAAAAATACTTAAATACAGAATACGTATATCCTCCCCTAACTTATAATAACTGCCCCAATTAAACAAAAAGACACATTACATATTGTACCTTGCCTATGTTGTCTGTCTAATATTTCACTTGATATGGGTAATATAAATACATATTTCACTTATTTGGAATTTGTGACTTTCTTTGTGATTTTAGCCACTCTTGCACCTATTCCAGGGATCCAATGTATAGAGCTTGCCGTTTTATTTAGTTATTACAAATATATGCATTCCTTTGGGATCATTAATGGATTCCATGACCTTAGACATTACAGTAGATTCTGTCCAAAGTATATAAGCTCCTCTTCTCTTTATATTAAAAGAAGCAGGTGATAATATCTTGTGAACTAAGTTATTTTAATATTGTATATAGTTATCTATAAAGTGAGTGTTTTGCAAAAATATAATGTCTCAGCTATTTAATTTTAGATATCTCATTAATGATTTTAATTAAATGTTTTGCTGCTAAATATTAGGAGTTTAAATCAGAATCCTCACACTCTGGAAGCACTACTCTCCCTGGAGGATGTTGACATTTGTGCAGTCACAGAAACTTGATTCAGGGCTGAAGACAGTACCCCAGCCTTGCAAGGTTACAATGCCTTTGACACTTTCAGATCACAAAATGAACATGTGAGAACTAAAGGAGGAGTATTTAGCTTGATCAAAGATAAATACACCTCTAGACTGGTTAGACAGGAAAACTCCATGGAGTTACTCCAAGTTCAACTAACTGTGGGTAAGAGCCCCATTCAAGTCACCATTAGCTATAGGCCCCCTTCAATGAATCATGATACCCCCGTTGCTTATTTGGACCTACTTGAGTCAATCAAATTACAACCAAACACTCTAGTCATAGACAATTTTAACTATCCCCCCATTGACTGGGAAACATATTTGAGTACCAACATGCTAGCACAAAGGTTTCTAGACTTTGTTAACACTATTGCCCTGGAACAAATAGTATGCAACCCCCACTAGTGACTCAAATATTATCAGCAGGTCCTCAACAACATAGGTGACCATTGCACACCACAAGTATAGAACCCTCTCTGGTTAAATCTGATCACAAACCAGTCACATTTAAAGTAGCTATAACACCCTCACCCCTCTTATGTGAAATCAGGCTAAAAAATGTCACCAGAGCTAATTATACCTTCCTAAGGGATGGCATAAACAATTTCCAAGCTCCTGTTCCCAGAGATGGCATTTACAACTATACTAACATATACCGAAATGCTCTGTGCAATCACTTAAACAAATTTATTGACACTGCTGTACCTAATAGGATCAAAACAAGATTCTCAAGAAAAAACAAGCCGGGCGTGGCTAGGATGTAGACTGGCTGGCAGCATCTTTTCTCAGCTCTGCACTCAAAAGATATTTCTGACAGGAATTTTTAAAAACTAGATATTGTAGACAAATCTATTTTGTTGAATTACTTCTACTAATATCACTAGAAGTCTACAGTGCAAAAACTTTGGCTTTAAACATTATTTTTCCTGTCAAAAACAAGAAGGAAGGTATCTGAATCTACTGAAAATGAGCTTTTCTAAGCATACCACACAGGACCAGACGATGAAAAAGGAGATACAGTCTTTATTAAATGCTATACAAGACTTGTCAGTGAAATTTGACAAAATGAATACCAAACTGGACACTTTTGAGGAGAGATCTACAAAACAAATACAGCAACTACAAGAAATAATGATGCAACAGAAGTCTCAAATAGCTGACATAGAGAGATCCTTAAATGATACTGAGGGCAGACTCTCAGAACAAGATCTTCAGCTACATTTTTTATCACAACAAAATGCTTCATTACAAAATAAAATAGAGGATCTAGAGAACAGGTCCAGACGAAATAACCTTCGCATTATGGGCTACCAGAGAAAACAGAGGGAGATAACATGGTGACTTTCCTTACTACCTGGTTACCAGAAGTTTTAAAATTGCCAGAAGCTCTTTCTTATGGAATTGAAAGAGCCCACAGATCATTAAGAGCTGCTTCATCAACCATCAAATCAAAAAATCACCCGAGATCAATAATAGTAAAGTTTTTTTCATCACAGGACAAGGAACTTATTTTAAAATCAGCATGGTCAACTTCTCCAGTTAAATACAAAGACACCATAATCAGATTTGATAATGATTATTCTTCTGGAGTTATAACTGCAAGAAAAGAATGTCTCCCTCTGATAAAGGAATTGAAAAAAAGACAACTTAAAGTCCACTTGCTGTTCCCTGCAAGAATAAAAATATTTTTCACTGAAGGTCCTAAAACTTTTAAAACTCTGCAAGCAACAGTTTCTTATCTTTCGGCTAATAAAACCTTGGATAATGTGGAAGAAATGGATTTCTCTCAATTTGGGGTTAAGCATCACTTAGAAAAAAATGAATGGAGCACTGCTGACAAGAAGAAGAAGAAACGATAAAAGACATATGAAAAACACAAACATTATTGTCTTCTATTTGCTCTGTAAGGCAAAAAAGTTCTTTGAAAGCATTCATGCTTTACACGTGTCAGTCTTTGAAACAATATAAATACAAGATAAGCAGGACATTTTATAACTAAAGGAAACAACCTTAAAAGAAAGCAAGGTAACATATCTTTCTCTATTACAGTGTAAATACTTACAGTCATGGTTTTTCTAACTCTAAATGATGTTTAGATAGTTCATTTATAAATTACCTGCCTTTTACTGCTAGTATAGAATATGATGTATTTACACTGACATATTAATGTGGTGTGTTTAAATGAGCATGATTCCTTTTTATATTATTTACACTAAGCTGCATGAAATATCTAAACTGATGTATTTAATACACATAATAATATATAAAAACTGATAGTAATAACTGTTAAAAAGTGCCTTGAAAAGTAATTATCTATTCTTTGATGCTAAAAGTGCCTTTTTGACTAACAAACAACTGTTTGGCTTGTATATCTGCCCTTAATGTTAAGAAAACTAATAGAAGTTTAATGAGCTGGTGTTCAGTTTTAAAAAGCCCTAAAAACTTCACTTACTTTGTTTTTGTCTTCCCGCCATGGTCACGAGCTGGGAACTCTTATTTTACCACCCCTGAATGAAGGTTCTTCAGTTAGAATCCATTACAGTGTGTTAAACCTTCTAACAGCACAAAATGAAAGTAAACAGTCATGAGTGATGTCAGCACTAAAACAAGACAGTATGGGTGTGGTGTCAGCTCCTAAGCTATTTAAAGTAACCAACACACTATTTATGAGATGGCAAAGTGCTTTTACAGTTTTAACAAATATTAAAAGTACACTGAAGTACCTAATGAATTTAGAAGATATCAACACATACATGACGTTTTATTATATTGTAATATTTGTTATTCATTTTGAATTGTACACATAAACAGCACACAAAGCTTACAAAGAAGTATATCACTTGGAAGAAACTGTATGAATAGTTAACACATACAGACTTTACTATAATCTTTTCTGATAAGATCACTCACGTAAATTACTATAATTTAACTTAATTTTATAAAAATTTAATATATTTAAGTCCTTGACTGGAACTATATAACATATTTGTAAACACACTGCAGCTAGTGTACTCAACCTTAAGGATAGTAAGTCAATTAAGGTTCATGAATGTAGCTATGTGTTATTAGGCATTTTAAGGGTAAAAAGGAGTTGCTGTTTAATTATCAAGATACTCTGCAAATATTAAATTGTTCAAGTAGCACAATAATTAAGCAGTAATGAGCAAGAAAAAATCTCAGTCTTGCTTATGATATTGTTATATATATATATATATATATATATATATATATATATATATATATATATATATATATATATATATATAGGAAAGAACTGCTGAATTATAAGTATGCTTTTATTAAAGGCAAGTTATATTAATATTGAACATCCTCACTGAAAATGAATGGTTGTGTAGAGACACAGTAACTCCCATTATATAACCAATGCTAAAGAGATTGTCTTGTATGTCTAAATTGATCAACCTTGAACCTTAGATTGCAAATAGACATGCAACATACTTTTACTTATAATACTGAATATATATTATATAACATCACAAACGCTAAAGCCATTGTCAGCTACATCTCATATCAATCAGCATTAAAATATGATTTGAATAGCATAGGCATTTACTAACATATTGCTGTTGGTACCTGATATGCATATAAGTAACAGGTCTAATTTCTGTCTATGAAAGTAAATACCAGGCTGTGTGCATTTGTTAATTATGAAACAAGAGCATGCTATCTATTCTTTTTAATATCCTATAGGTATGTACTTGTTAGAGACACACACATGCTGCAAAGCTACTAGTTATTGCATATTCATTAGTATATTTCTGACTGCAGTGTTATAAATATATGGTGTGGACCACTTGAGTTGAGAATATGTCTCTATATTGGGCATGTTCTCTGTTTGAATGCTGTATATTATCTATAATATGATATGGAGTACCCTCACTAAATTCAAAGAAGCCACAACAGAAACAAATATTTATTAAAAATGGAGAATAGAAGGATGAAGAGAAAAATGAAGGAAAATGGTTGATGGTCATATAAGTATAAGATTATCTTTTCCTGTGTATGTAGAAGAGCTGACAGTAATAAGTACCAAACAATTGTGTTATAGCATATTTAAAGCCTACTTTGCTTCTCATATTTTCCAACCTTACAGTTATAACGCTGCAGATAAATCCTGTAATATCATAAGGAGTATGAGTTGCTATTTGACATATGACATATGTGGTACACTAGCGATAAAATATGCCAGTGGCACTAATAAATATATAGGAATTGCTAAGAAATATAGTCTTAAACTATATAATACCAATGCTAAAAACAAATTAGTAGCATTCATACCACTAAAATATGACTTTTTGAATTAAAAGAAAACTATAAGATTACTGATAAATGACAATACAAATGTAACGTTATATTCATTGTTACGGATACTTTCTGATTTAATTAACTTGTGGCATGGTTAACTGATGCATATAATGCTTAACATTTTTTTTTATGTATTTATGCATATATGTGTGGATGTATGTATGTGTGTGTATATATATATATATATATATATATATATATATATATATATGTGTGTGTGTATGTGTATGTATGTATATGTATATATGTGTATATATATGTATATATATATATATATATATATATATAGGTAGACCATTACAATAAATTTGATACCTATGAATGCCACTCACACTATAAGGGAGATAGACAGCAAGCATATTAATTTTAAGATGCATAACCGTTATTGCTACACAAAAGATATATTAAAATAAAAGATTTTCCTTTACAATTTAAACAAAACCAAATAGTTAAGTATTAAATCTATGTATAGTTGTGTTGCCTTAGTGTTTTATAAAATATTAAAAATAGATAAAGACTGTATTTAAGTAATCTGTAAAGACAGATACATGTATACTTAAAAGATATATAAGATACTTTTCATTATAAAACTACCATATGGCGGGGCCGGGGGAGGATGCTGAAATGCAGTCTTAGACAGATCTCTTGAATGATTAGATCATTCAAGGATGAGATGTTTTTTCTCATGGAGGGGTTTGGTGGTTGTTTATCTTATATTGTTCTCAGTTATAATCTTGTAATTTACTTTTATTGGGAGTCTATAATCTATTGTAATACTGTTGGAAGAAGAAAGAACAAGTCATTCTCTTCATGTACACACATCTACACATTGTTACGAGTATATGAATATGGATAAAAGCAAAGCTAATATAAATCCAATTGTAAAATGTATATCTCTTAATGTAAATGGTTTAAATAATAGCTGCAAAAGGGGAAGTCTTTATAGATATTTAAAGCTATGTGAAGCGCAACTAGTATTTTTACAGGAAACACACCTTACACAGGAAGACATAAATAAAATAAACAATAAAAATTATACAATACTAGTAAGTTCCACCTATAATCAGAAGCGAAGGGGAGTAGCAATTCTGTGGAAAAACACTACTTTAATGCCTAAAATCATAAACACATTCCATGACAACTCAGGAATGTTTTGTCTAGTGACAATATCTATCAATGAAATGATATGTACATTAGTGAATATTTATTGGATACCAGGACTAGGTGTTAGAGTGGCCAAACAACACTTAGAAGACATTGTACAATATAGCAAAGGCAATTTAATAATAGCTGGAGATTTCAATTGCATTATAAAAGAAACTGACACAAATACTAAAACTACATATAAGAGATCACCTTTAACAAAGTTGTTATCTGAGTTTGTTGAAACTTTTAATATAGTTGACATAAATGAGTATGCTATCCCAGATTCACTATTCTTTACACATTTTTCCCATAGACATAATACATACTCTAAAATAGATAGAGTGTACATAGCAAAGGATTTAACATCTAAATTAAATAAAGTCAAGACAATTTCATGTCCATTTTCAGACCATAACACCATAACGTTTGAGATAGACTTATGTTTCAAGAGAAAGATATCAGTAACAAGAATACCATCTTACATAACAAATCTCAAAGATTTTAACGAATTTTATATTAAAGAGACACAAACATTCCTAGATATCAATCTTACAAAAGATGTATCTGAAATATATATATGGGATGCATTGAAAGCATACCTACATGGAAGAGCGGTGGGATGGTATAAAAATAAACAAAAACAGTGGAATAAGGAATTAATGGAATTACAGTCAAAAGTAGATAATTTAAAGCTTGATATTCAAAATGGAAACACCGACTTAATAAAAGAACTAGAAGATACTAATAGAAAATACTCAGAGATGCTACACCACAAAACAATGATCAACTTAGAAAAAGTTAAACTATGTTACTATTCAATGAACCCTAAAAACCAACGAAGAATAGCAAATAGGACTAAAAAAAATATTAAAACAAATCAAATCAAGGAAATACATAATATAGAAACCAAAAAGAAAGTATCTGATTTAGAAGGAATACTAGAAACTTTTAGGCTATTTTTTCATAAACTTAATAATCAAAATGAGAAAACAGAAACACATTCAGCATTGAAAGCTTTTCTCAAAAACAATGTTAAAGTTAGGTTATTAGAGGAGCAGGTACAACTAATAGATAAACAAATAACAATGACAGAACTTAAAGCTGAAGTAAATAAGCTAAAATTAAACAAAGCTCCAGGTATAGATAATATCACCCCAGAAATGTTTAAATTACTATCAAATGAGGCTTTGCTGTTGTTATTGAATGTCTTTACATCAGTTAAAAATGGTAAAGACATTCCTCCTTCTTGGAAGTACACATTAATATCACCAATTCTGAAACAAAATAAAGATCCCAGTGAATGTTCATCATACAGACCCATTTCACTTCTTAATATAGATTATAAAATTTTTATGGCAATACATGCTGCTCGAATTAAACAATTACTACCACTTTTGATAGAGGAGGATCAAACAGGTTTTATAAAAGATAGGAACACTTATGACAACATTAAAATAATTCTTTCCTTAATTGATTATATAAATGTCACAAAAAACAAAATGAATGTTATTAGCTTAGACATAAATAGCGCATTTGATTCAGTGAACTGGGATTATCTGTGGTTAGTTTTAGAAGAATATGGCTTCTCAAACAACTTCACTTTGTTAATAAAATCATTATATGAAAAATTATTGGCTTATATAAAACTGGGATCTTGTCTGTCTAAATCTATTAAAATAACTAAGGGCACAAAACAAGGCTGCCCTCTTTCTCCATTATTGTTTGTGCTAGTTATTGAACCCTTAGCAAATAATATACGTATGGATAAAAATATTGAAGGAATACAACTAGACAACAGCCTAGAGCTTAAAATTCAACTTTTTGCTGATGATATTTTATTTACCTTAAAAAATAATAATAGCAGTTTAAAAGCATTATGGGACTCAATTCAAAACTTTCAAAACTTTTCAAGTCTTAAATTTAATGAGAACAAAACAAATGTATTGCTTATAAATACTAATAAAAAATATCTAAATAAAAAATACCATAAATATATCTCTACCGATAATATAATTAAATACTTGGGAATTATAATAACTAACAACCTAGATACTACAATTGAAACAAATTATAAAGAGACCTTAAATAATATTAAAAATATAATACAAAGATGGAATAAATTCTTCTTTTCAATGGAAGAAAGGCGTTATATAATTAAAATGATCATATTTCCAAAAATTCTTTATGTCATACAAGCTTGTTCTTTGCCACCAGCTAAATCGCACCTAAAACAATTAAATTATTTAATGGTAAGATTCCTATGGTATCAAAAAAACCAAGGATAGCTATGAAGTATCATCTAGATGATTGGGATATAGGTGTCATAGGTTTACCAGACAGAGAAATATATTTGCATTCATCCATTATTAAAACAATATCATTATGGCTAAATACAAAATATACATCAAAATGGAAGCTAGTTCATGAGAGAATCTGGTTAAAATCAGGATTTGTAGTAGCAAATAAGTATACAGATTTCATACCAAACAATTTGCTATGGCTGATGAAGGAATATATGATGATACATAAGAATAAAAATATAAGTTCCAAATACATTACTTATACATTAAAAATTTTCCAAAATCTTATTAATAGCAATCCTGATATTAAAGCATGGTCATTTCTTTTATATCCAGTAGCGTACACAAGGTAATATAATAACATTTAATATGGAAGTAGTCAACATGCTTAAAGAAAAGGGATTAATATATTGGCATCAATTGCTAAACTCTGGAAAACCTCTGACAATAGACCAGATTAAACAGAAATTAAATATGGAAGATAGTTCATGGTTACATGTACAAGAATTAAGACAGTATATATTAAGCAAACAAGAAACAATGCAACCATCAATAAGACAAAATGTTCCTAACCTTCTAGAACATATAATATTACTAACGAATCAACCCATTACTGGAAAGGGATACTTATCATCTATTTATAAAACAAACAAAAAAATAAAAATGCATAATAATGACAAAATATGGAAATATTATAGATCAGTTAATGGACATGTGCCAAATGACAGAGATAAAAAACTAATTCTTCTCTCTCCAAAGCAAACATCACTTTCATTACATTGGAGACTTTTTATATGGCAATTTATACACAGATCTTATGTAACCCCTCATAAAATGGAACTTATGTTTAAGAAAAATATTGGCTGCTGGAGATGTGATTTATCAATAAAAGCAGACTGGCAACATATGTTCTACGAATGCCATTTGATTGAACCATATTGGGATAAAATAAATTATTTTCTGCAAATGGTATTCAATGATAAATTCCAGATTTCCAAATCTATTATTTTGTTTAATGCACCTGTACCCGACTGTGTGCCAAGAACAAAATATGTAATCTTATGGACTCTCCTAGCTATTGCAAGGAAGAACATTACATCAAACTGGAAATCCAAAGCTTCTCCAACTTTTAAGCAATTCATGAATATGGTGTCAGCAGTATCGCAATTGGAAATTAACACTATTAAAGGAAGAACTGAAAGAACTACATCATTATACGTAGCATGGCAAAAAGTAACTGAAATACTGGAGAATAATGACTGCAGCAGATTATAATCAGGAAACAATTGTATAGAAAGTCAATTATATTTCAACAATAGACACCCTTGTAAATACTTTATTTTGGTTTTAATATTTGATATCTGTTTAGAGGTTTTAGCCTACCTTTTTAAATAATTTGTAAATACTTCATTGTCATAAATAACCTGCATTCATGTTTTCTTGTTTTTGGAAATGAATAAAAATATTTAAAAAAAAAAAAAAAGAAAAAACAAGCCTCCTTGATGGACATCTACCATTAATATGTTATACAACAATAGGAGGAAGTTGCTGTCTAAGAATAAAAAAGAGAGGTTGAAGCAATAGAAAACACCCTCCTCTGCTTGAACAAACAAATAAGATAACTTGTAAAATCCTCTAAGGGCAACTTTGAAAAAAAAATTGCAACTATAGCTAAGGATAACCATAAGGTATTCTTCAGCTATATCCGTAACCTAAAAGGTAGGACCCAGATGTGTGCTGAACTAGCTCTGGATGACATCACACACAGTTATCCTGCAAAAATAGTTAACCTCTCAGCTGACAGGTTTGATGAAAATGAAAATTTCACCCCGTCCCCTACAAATATTACACAAACCATTCCCTCTACATCTCCCCCACCTTACATCTATAAAAGAGCAGGTTGTTAATGTTCTCTCCAAGGCTGAAAACACAACCTCTATGGGACTGGATGACTCCCAGGTTGTATTTTAAATGGTCTAAAACATGAGTTAGCAACTCCATTAGGTACTATCTTCAACCACAGCCTGAGTACTAGTTTTGTTCCTGCTGAATGGAAAACAGCAACCATCAGCCCCCTTCATGAAGGGGGTACAGCAGCAGACCCTGGGAACTACAGACCCATTAGCTTAACTCATCTACTCGAGTGGAGCACAGGAAGTTTGCACTGTAACTTGTAACGGGTGGAGCCAAAGCCTTTTGACAGAATCAAATTATGTTCCCATATTTCAAACAAATGTTTATATTTCTGGAACCATAGGGATTACTAAAGAAATATAAATGGGAAACTCTTCATCACACACTATTTTATAGTGGTAGTATTCTTTATGTTCTAGGTCTTAAACTGAATTTTAGTAGTCACAGTAAACACAGTAACTATTACATTTGTAGTAAACAACTTACCAATATCTCAGCAACCACTTAAGTTGCACACATACTGTCAGCAACATTTTATTCATCTAGCTGAGAGCTTTTATATGAGGCTAAGGAGTTCTGTCTCTGTTACTTGGTTGTTGAGATTTAGAAAAAATGTGAAAATTATATCACTATAAATTAATATCATCAAAACAACAGTTAATATTGATTTACCTGCACTAGACAGAGATCAGATATTAATGCAGTTGAGTTTGGCATTGTTTAAGCTTTAAGATGAAATCTTTTAAAACCTTGTGCATAGTATGGCTTTGGAATTATCGATGCAAGTATGAACAAGCTATACTTGACTCCTAGAGGAGTCAGTAGGAGTTAACTGATGATGCACCTGGAGGTGTCACTTGAATATAATAAAAAATTAAACAGCCTTATCTGTAAGGCCATGGAACCAATCATCATAGACCTTATAAATATTGATATAGCTGATCTCCAAACCCCTGATCCGACACAGTTTGGTTTTGTCAAAGGCAGGTTATGGACTTCTGGTAAACTTCAAAAATGTCACCAGAGCCATAGATGAAGGCAAATCTATGCATACAGCCTACCTTGACTTAGCCAAGGCCTTTGAAACAATCCACATTTGGGCAGCATTGATAAACTCTCCCAGTTGAATATCAACCCTTATATAGTCAGGTGGGTTGCTAACTGGCTCACCAACAGATTGCACTCAGTCAAAGTTGGGGATTTTACCTCACCTAGCAGACCTGTCACCAGTGGGGCTCCACAGGGGTCAGGGCTGGGCCCCCTATTGTTTGGAATATACTTCTCAGAAGTTCAGGTCAAAACAGAGGTGCTGTGGCTGACTAAGTTTGCTGACGATTGCAAATTAGGTGCAATCATTAAATCTCCAAACAATGTCAATATACATCAAGAGGGACTTACACAAACCAATGATTGGGACAAAGCCATGGACTCAAACTCAGTGCTAAAAATGCATTATCATCCCCTTTGATAAAAATTATATCCCTGCAGACATGAATACAAATAATAATACCCTATGTAGCAACTCATTGTGAGAGACTTGGGAACACACATTGACTATAGCCTAAATTTTGACCACCATGTGTCCACTGTGGTAAGGAAGGCAGTCTATGTCACATACCTCATTGTCAAAGGCATTGCCTCAAGAGTGAAAGAGGTCATTACTCCCCTGTGCTCGATTCACATCAGGCCAATCATTGAGAACAATGCTTCCTTTGGTATGTAACTTAACAAGTACCAGCAGCAACTTGAGAGAACTCAAAGATTTCTAACTAAGAAAATTCAGGGTCTCCAGCATGTCATATATTGACAGACTGAAGTCACTATCACTGTACTCAGTAGCGTACAGATTACTTAGAGAAGACTTGTGCCTGGCCTACAAAGCAATCTCAGATCCAAACCTAATGGAAAAGCTGCACATCCACATGTCAAATGGGACAAGGGTCAGCTTCATCAGGGACCTTTAACCTGGCCTGTGACATAAATAAGACATACCGAAGAGACAGATATGTCTCTCAGAGGTTGCCACACCTATGAGATAGGCTACCAAGTCACATAAAACAGACCCCCTCTATGATCCTGTTTACATGTAGCCTGGATGACTGGATGGGATACCATAAATTCTGGCAGGGGATTTCACCTATGACCCTCGTAGATATGGGCAGTCATTGCTAACTAAAATCTTGAATTTAGCAAGATCCTTTATATTAGGTTTCTCTAGTATTATATCAAATACACACAGCTAGGCTTATAAAGACTTTTGTGTCAATAGTCCTGTAACCACCTATGAACCTTTTGCTGCCATTACTTAGTCCATTTACATTAATAATACTGGGCATTTAAAACAAATTCTTTTTAAAGATAATATGACACATTTACCCACCGTATTAATTTAAATCTATATAAGACTCTAATGCATTCTCCAACACTACCTTAACATTCAACATTTTTGACTTCTTCCTTTTACAAACAAAACTACAAAAACTCATAAATAACAAAATCAAAGACAAGTCTATCACTGTTGTTTTTATTTTTATTTATTTAATATTTGTTTACCAGGATAGACCAGCTGGACAACTGGTGTCCATTGTCAGCAGAGTCCTGGGGAGAAAAGCTCCAGACATTACAGAAAGTAAAAATAATGACAGTGATTGGTTACAAAAGTATAAAATGAGATGAAGAGAGAGAATTTTACTAGCAGGATAAGAGGAAATATAGCAGATGAAATTTATACAGAAGTATTACTCACTGTGGTAGGACATATTGTAACAAAGTATTCCAGGTCTTAACAATATATACAATATGTACAGTAAGCCAGGTTGTAGCTATATATACAATATGTACAGATATAATTTGTTGTTAGGCAAGTTGGAGAAATGGAGGTTAGTGTAGAGGTAAGCTTTAAGGAGGTATTTGAATGCCAAAGTTTGGTTTTGCATTTTTAGGTATGGAGGCAGGGTGTTCCATATTTTTGGGACTATGTTGGTAAAGAGAGAATCCCCAGCATTATTTTGCGGGGGGGGGGGGTAGTGATCAGTGCTTTATTACTGGATCATAGGGATCTGTTGGAGGTATAAAAGTTTACGAGACCAAATAGGGCAGGAATTTTCTCTGGATAGTATAATATATGGTGGGCAAGGTTAAGTTGGCAGTAGTGTAGTATGCTGGGGAATTCGAGCCAGTGTAATATTTGTAGGGATTGGCAGTGGTGGGAGCAAGATTTGGAATTATTTGCAAACCTTGCTATTTTGTTATAGCATGTAGTAAGTTTGTTTAGGTTGGTTTTATTTATGTTTGTAAGTACTGGGCATGTGTAAAGTAGTGTGGACAGGAAGTGAGTTCTGAATACACCCCTGGGATCACTTCATTGGCTCTGCTTGACAGAGGATCAGTTAATTAATCAATGGGGCAGAAAAAGGTGACACACTCTGGCTAGGCTTATAAATGCCCTCAGTCAGATAGACTAGTACCTACCTATGAACAATGTCAATTTGTGCCTTGGAGATAAGGAACTTCTTGAAGCGATAAAAGGCGCCTAGCTTTTTGTGAACTTTGGAGATAGTTGTAGAGATGTATTTACTGAATTTTATTTGATGCTCATTTGTAAGTCCTAGACATTTGGCCTCTGATACTGGGGAGATTAATGTCTTATTGTTTGAGAGTATAGAGAAGTTGGGGTCACTGGAATTGGTTGATGAAACAACATACGTTGAGTTTCTTGGGGTGTAATATTAGTTCTGCCTTATTTAGCCAATTTTCAATTTCTGTAAAGGATTCTTGGTCTTTTGGCTGGAAGAGCTGGATATTTGGGGTTGAACAGATAAGGGTTGTGTCATTTGTCTGCTTTTATTGTAGCTATTACTAATAAAACACAGCCTACCATGTAAACAATAGTTTCTAGTTTGCCAATCAAATAGACAAACTATTATACTATTTCTCTACCTACCAATAACTAAAAAATGATAAAAAACTAGCCGAAAGCTACCATGACTTACAGGTAATTATTATTATATTTATATATTATTATATATGTAAAAAATAATGAAATTATTAATGTAGTTATATATTTTGCCATTTAAAACTATTCCCCCATTACTACATAAATGTTTAGTAATCCTCTTCTATTAGTCACAAATATTAAATAATCCAATAAATAAGGTATATATCTGTTTATCTAACAGTTGTATAAATTATCCATTAAATATTCCTAAATTTTTTGCTCATTCAACATTGTTATAACTACATTTCTAAATAAATAAGTAGACAAGAGTGGGACCTGAAGAGATTAAGATGTCTGTAAATTTACAGGTGACAAATAATTTTATCATACTAAACTACTATATGAAAGAGAAATTAATGTACAAATATATTTATCATGCTAAAAGATGTACACATATTTTATAGATGTAACAAAAGCTCTGAATTAATGTTTAAAGTACAAGGGTCTATATCTCAAAATTATGTAACACTCTTAACATGACAATTTTTTTTAAATTTCTAGTCTCCTACAAGGACACAAGTGCTCTTCAGCAATTACATTCTGCTTGCCGAGCACACTCAAGCAAATCTGCAGTCTGCGGCTACCACTCTACCCATACAGTATAAGAAGGAATCAGTACTGCAAACTAAACAAGGATATACATTTTGAGCCTCAAGAGCAGGAGCACACTCAAGTAAATCTGCAGTCTGCGGCTACCACTCCACCCAAACAGTATAAGAAGGAATCAGTACTGCAAACTAACAAGGATATACATTTTGAGCCTCAAGAGCAGGAGCACACGCAAGCAAATCTGCAGTCTGTGGCTACCACTCCACCCATACAGTATAAGAAGGAATCAGTACTGCAAACTAAACAAGGATATACATTTTGAGCCCCAAGAGCAGGAGCACACTCAAGCATATCTGCAGTCTGTGGCTACCACTCCACCCATACAGTATAAGAAGGAATCAGTACTGCAAACTAAACAAGGATATACATTTTGAGCCTTAAGAGCAGGGTCAGTCCACCCACATATTCTACTTGTATGTTTTATGAGAGTGAAGCTATTACATTAACAGTATTTCTTAGTAGTTCTCAGCTTGCAAATAAAACTGACTGTTGTAGCCTTGTGTCCCCCCCACTAGTACAGTAATCCTAACTGTCCAATAGACAGTATACATTTAATTCACATCCCTATGACTAAATTAATCATCAAGCAGCCCTCTCAGTGCTTTCTGCCTTAGTTTGTATCACTTGGAGGCACCCCTGTTTATTTGCATCTCTATACATTCCCCTTCATTGCTAATGTATCTCCCTACTCTAATCTGTGCACAAACTGGTTACTAATCAGCAAGTCAATGTGAAGACACACCCCTAACCTTAATAAACTTTGCTGTCTCTTCTCTCCTTCACTTTACAGGTAGTTTGAATTATTACTTACCCCCTCTGAGGCCTTCATTAATTTCCACTAATTGCCTCTCTGGTTTCTTTGCATTCCACCTGGTTTACACCCCTTGTGCTATCTCCCTCCCCCAATACAAAGTCTATATTAGAATCCTGCTGAGCATGGAGCCATCTTTAAATTTCTAGACTCCCACCAGGACACAAGTGCTCTTCAGCAATTACATTCTGCTTGCCGGTAAGCCATTAGACCTCAGGAATTTGTTTTAAAAGAGTTCAGATTTCTAAAGTAATACTTACTTTTTTCTCTTGTCTTGGTTGGCTCTGCCCCGCTCCTTTCACCCTCGCTAACGCTCAGGCTCTCTCCGCTCCCCTGCCATGCCCCCTATTCTCTCCCGGCCCCACTACCTCTACATTTATAGTAATCACAGCTACACCCACAGCTCACCCTCACATCACCTCCACCAATCACAGCTCCTCAAGTTATATCACATTATACCACACCAACTTGCTCCATAGAAAATACTCCCAATCACTCTATTCCCACTAGGCATTTTTTAAATCACCCACACTACTTCCCCATCCACATATAGGGCAACCTTATAATTCCTATTCAGACCATCCCCACCTAGAAACAACTTAAACTTTATAACCATGACTATCACACAACTAAGTCTAGACTGTCTTCTCATAATTCTTTACAACACCACAAGTTATCACTCTAGCAATATCCCTAAACTTAGTAGCACAACATTGCATTATGCACCACACATTATAATAATATCTGCCCACAGTTATTCAAGAACTACATAGCGGACCAATTCAGAACTAAACACATATGCTCTCATTCCAACTCCAAAAAAACACAATACTTTCTCACACTCCTCACCAAACTCCCAACATCTGTATAACCATTTTAACTCCAGGCTCACCATAAGTGGGGATATCCGCCCCAACCCAGGCCCAAATCCATCCTGTCCAACACAAACTGCTCCGACAGAAATGTCAGAACATAACACCCCCACTTTCTTTATCCCTTGGCAAATCAACAACAGCAGCAAAACCAACCATCTTTTAATGCAAAATATTAATATTAGAAGTATTAAAAATAAAATACCTGAACTCCAGGCCACAATAGAACACTACTCCCCAGACATAGTTGCTTTAACAGAAACCTGGTTAAATAAAAACATAGCTAACTCAGAAGTTCTCCCTGCCAGCTACAATATCATTAGACAAGACAGACCATTTCATAAAGGGGGTGGAACTGCCTTACTGTACAAGTCCAACTTAACTGTCCGTCAATTACCAAACTCCTACCCCTCCCCCAATAATTAGGATATACTTATCTCACAACTTCAACTTCACCCTAAAAAGGTCATCACCACAATTGTGCTCTTTATTCCACCTGGTAATACACCTGCTAGCCTTGAAGACTTCTTATCCTGGTGTTCTTCCACATACTCACAAGAAACCCTTATTCTAAGGGATTTCAACCTAGACTGGTTCACCTGTATATCAGAACCACCAAGAAATCTAATAAATCTCCATGGCTACTAGCAGCTAGTCCAAATTCCAACTAGATTTGATAAAAAATCTAAAAGAGAATCCATCTTTGACTGGGTCCTAACTAACAACCCCACATTGTACCCTCACACAGGCAGTCTCCCAGACACCTTAAGTGACCACAACATAATATATTTATACATAGTAGAACAAGCATATGCAAAACCACTAACTATATATCCACTAGAAACACAAAAAAATTATCTCCGGAGGTCCTCAACACTTTACTCTGTAACTGTGACTGGACCCCCCTAAAAAACCCTCCCACTTGACCAGGCTGTAGCATATTTCAACAAAACATTTCTACAACATCTAGACACTGTCAATCCATTGTGCAAAATCAAGGTTAGAACCTCTACAAACCCCTGGCTCAGTAAAGAAACCAAACAAATCCTCAAGTCCAGAGACACTGCCTGGCTTTTCTATCAAAAAAACAAAGAAACACAAAACCTAACTAAGTACCAATAACTGCGCAACTGTGCAAAAAAATGCATTAGGCTAGACAAAAAATCTTACTACACAACATTACAAACTAAATACCAACACAACCCGCAAAAATTTTGGAAAAATGTAAACCAGCTACTAAAATCCACCCACAAGGCTACCCCCAAATCAACCACCCCTGACACTAAAGTTCCCATCGAAACACAATTCAACTCCCACTTTGTGAACTCAATTCTATCCTTAGTATCACAAGACAGTTCCTTCCTCACTATCCCCCCCAACACAAATAACACTAATACAAGCTTTACCCTCAAAACAGTTTCCACCACTTCAATCAAAAGCATGCTCTCCAAACTAAAAACCTCATCAACAGCAGCTGACCTACTCCCCAGCTATTTCTTGAAACTCACAGCAGATGCTATTGCTATCCGAGTATCCACTCTCATAAACATATCAATTGTTGGAAACTATGTGCCCATACTCTGGAAAATATCCTATGTTACACCCATACATAAAGGCGGGACCTCCACTGAACTTAATAACTACAGACCCATTGCTTTACTCTCCCCCCTGGCCAAAATCCTAGAAAAATTCACCCATACCCAGATGCTAAACTATCTCCTAGACAGCAACATCCTGTCACCTACTAAGCATGGTTTCAGACCTGCCCATAGTACCACTACAGCCCTCGTCTGCTTCACAGACACAGTAAACCATCTCAAAAATGAAGGCCTACAAGTGTCAACTCTTTTTTTGGATATGTCCAAAGCATTTGACACAGTCTCACACCAAATCCTGCTAAACAAACTAAACCAATATCGTCTATCAAATTCCACACTTACCTGGTTCCAAAGCTACTTAACGGACAGGTACCAAGCTGTGAAATGGGAAAATTCTCTCTCTCCTCAGCTGCCCATAACTATAGGAGTCCCACAGGGTTCTATCTTAGGGCCACTAATATTCACAGTCTTCACAAATGACCTCCATACCTCCACACAGCATGCATCTATAATTCAATATGCAGATGACACTACCTTAATCTGTGCTGCACAAAACATTACCACCCTCCTGCAAACAACTCAACTAGCATTCTCTGACGTTGCAAACTACCTTACCAAAGCCCAATTTATTCTCAATCCAAAAAAAAACTCAGCTTATGATTATAACCACTTCTAACAAAAACAATAACAGTCAATTCACTATCTACTCCACAAATGCTACTCCAATTGCTCCAGTGGCACAGGCTAAGCTATTGTGAATAACCATAGACTCCCACCTAAAATTTGATAGTCATCTCAACTTAACTATTAAAAAAGTACATGCCAAACTGGGGTCACTCTACCGTATCAAACCATTTCTTACCAACACAAGATCAGCCATTGCTCACTCCCAACTTTTAGCCACCCTACTCTATGCATCTCCCATTCTGACTAATCTCAACAAAACTGAACTAAGCAAAATGGAAGCCTGCTATAACAGAATTGCCCGCTTTGCTGCAAATTGCTCATATAGAACTCATCACTGTACTGCTTTGAGACAGCTTCACTGGCTTGAACTGCCCAACCTCCTAACCTACAATCAGCTCTGCCTCTGTCATTTTATCTATTACCTCCCCAATAAGCGTCCTGCCCTCAAAAACCTAGTACAACATCACTCAGCCAAAAGGCCTCTTAGATCATCAAGCAAACTACTACTAGAAGTCACCAAAAGCTCCAATAGCTTTGGAGATGCACTATATAGTAGTTCAGTGGCTAAAAAATGGAACTCTGTCCCTACTAGCATTCAAAACACATCATCCAAAGCCTCCTTTAAAGACCTCATCAGGCAACATCTCAAGCAAAGTTGGCAGTGCCATGATTGCTCCCCAGGCTAGTGAAAGCGGATAACATATACATACAAAATCTAGAGCACTTGATAATAGTTTGCAATCTTACTCACAAATACTGGCTAATCTACAATGTATGTACTGTACCTGTGTACAATGTATGTATTCTATCTATGTTCCAAATTTCAGCTGTACACCACAAATCTATTAATTACCTTTATTTTTAAAATTTATATTTTTTTTGTTGTTTTCTCCACTGTAACTGTTTATGTGCTGCATACCACTGTAAAAACATGTCTCTTGTAATTTGTGTGTATACTGATCATGTCTAAATAACTAAATGTGTCTGTAATTTTTCTTTGTGGAGCTTTTCTCCCCGGGTCTCTGCTGAAAAAGGCCCTTTTCGGCTCAGTCAGACACCCCCGGTTAACAAATGTAAAATAAAATCAAATAAAAATAAATACCAAAATATTTAAAAATCAATTAGATTATGATGCTACTTCATAAAAAGATGTATATTATTGAGGTCAAAGACAATGTCTTGCTATTGCTATGGAGTAAAAAAAAATTGCTGTCTATATTGTATTCAAAAGTTACAATTTGCTTAAATCAAATCCCATTGTTCCTTCCTAGGTTCAAACATATTGAAATATCCACTTTACTTTCTATCAAAATGGATTCAGCAGTATAAAGCTCAAATTTCAGCTCTGATTTATGAAATAAGTTATTTCAGGTAGTCTTAGTGAAACTAATAACATACAATATTTAAAAAGGTTCAACATTCACACAACTAAGCTTCAAATTTCAGCTTTGACATTACTTTCAAATATTTTATATTATTTTCTATGTAAATTACATGAGATCTTGTACATTCATATTTCTGCTCTATGCAGGTATATGTAACACACATCTTTCTTATAATCAGCTTGTTATTAAATATAATTTGCTGTCTTATTTTCTCACTAATATTCTACCTTATTCTATATAACATATATTATCTTATCCTGCGCTGATGATGACATAAGAAGGCAGAAACATGCATGTCCACAGCTAGAGGGGTTTGACTTTATTGGTCTGAAATTGTCCATAAATAGACTTAAAAGTAAAAGTAAAAGAAAAAGTCTTGGACATTCAAAATTGCCATTTTGCTTAAACATCTGATATCATTAAAGGTTAATTTGCATGTATCCCATATTGCTTCTGATACAAGAAGTTTAAGGTATCACACAGTAGAAAGTCTAGCTTTTGCTAGATTCTTTTTTTTGTATGTATGTGTGTGTGTGTGTGTGTGTGTGTGTGTGTGTGTGTGTGTGTGTGTGTGTGTGTGTGTGTGTGTGTGTTTTAACCAATTGGTTTTCCTGTGTGACCTTTTTACTCACTGTTTTAGTTTGTTAGTTGAGATATTTTGTAGACACCCTAATGTTTATGGATGTCAGCTTGGTACAACAACCCTGTGTTTCAAAGAAAGTGAGACATTTATCTTATGCTGTGCTGATGATGCCATAAGAAGGCAAAAATATTAATCTCCACAGCTAGAGGGGTTTGTCTTTATGAGTATAAAATTGTCCATAAATAGAATTAAAAGTAAAAGAAAAAGTCTTGGACATTAAGAATTGTTATTTAGCTGAAACATCTGATATCCTCAAATGGTAATTTGCATATATCCCATGTTGTCTCTGATACAAGAGGTTCAAGGTATCACACAGTGAAAGTCTAGCTTTGCGAGATTTTTCTTTTGGTGTTTTATATAACATATTTTTAAAATCTCCTATCAAAGAAGTATTTAATCATCAGCTTTCTGTTAGACATTATAACATGTGTATATATTTCTTAATTTACTGATACTGCTTTTTTATTAATCTTGCATATTAGATATTTCATTACTTGTGCAGTTGCATATAATTCATAAGATGCTTACTCTTCTTATACTCTAGTATTATAATCAATCTTGACTATATATATAAAATAATTCCTGCTTGTTTAATTTGAATGTGTGTTTTTAGCCATTTTAAACTGTTGTTCTATGATTCACATCCTAACATTAGAATTTCATTACAGCATGTGAAAATGACAACTCAAAGCACATAACAGCTAATATCCTGTGTAAGTTTCTCATTTGTCTTAATTCTTTTAAACTATTTTAATCAGTAACAAATATCTAACTTTAATTCTTTTCATGAATATGTACAGTTAGAGTTAATAACACTACAGTATAAGCTATCAACATTCAGTAAAATATAAGCAAATTACTTGTCAGAAACAGCTCAGTATAAAAAAGATTATAGGTTCACAGGTCCATAGGTGTTTACTAGGCTAACGACCACAAGGGCATTTTTAAGCCTAGCCATGCATCCCAAATCTCTGACAAGTTCTGATACCCTTGATAAGTGTTGTCAGGGGTTTGGGAGATGAAGCATTTACAGGTTACCTGTGTCCATTAGAGACACAGGTGCCAACTCAGGGGTGAATTTATGGTTTTCCATCCAATTGTCCAAGTTGCGCTTGAATTGGGTTAGGGAGAAACTCTGCTTAACACGGATGGTGACCCTGTTCCATAGATTCATAGTGTCTGGGATACGTACCTATCTCTCCAGCAGTACGTATTTATATCAAAGGCAAGGTTTAAATCTTTAGAATGGGTAATTCTAGTGCTGTTTGTTTTGTGGATACACAGGAGGTCCATTAGAGTGGGGTCTGACAATGTCCTGTATGCCAGGCATAGATATTCCCTTAAAAGCCTGTAGGAGACAGAATACAGGGATAGGGCCTTGAGGCAGTCTGCATATGACATTTTACTTATGTCCTGTATTCTTTTAGTGAGGAACCTCTGTGGACATTCCAATTGTTGGATATGCCTGGTTAGGTACATACCAAAGGGGCCATTGTGCTCAATGATAGGTCTGATGAATACTGGATACAGCAGAACAATGACTTCCTTGGACTTGTATGCCATACCTTTGTTTATAAGTTGTGCAATATAAAATGATTTCCTAACCACTGTAGACACATGATGGTCAAAAGTTAGATTACTATCTATCTATGTCCCTAAGTCTCTGAGTACTGGGTCAACTCTAAGGGGTGTGTTGTCAATATGATAGTTGCCAGGGATGGATGACTTCCCAAAGGATACTATTATGTATTTCTTGGGATTTAGATTTAGTCCATGATTCTGACACCAGTTTTTTGTCTGTGTCAGCCTCTCCTGGGGAACATTTGTGTCAGTGTGAGATTCAATGACAGCTCCTAATTTGCAATCATCTGCAAATGTCTTCAGCCAGAGACCACTGACATTGGCCTTGACTTCTAAAGTAAATGCCAAAAAGGAACAGTCCAGGGACTGTTCCCTGAGGGACTCCACTTGTAACTCACCCCTTTGTAGAGGTGGACTCCCCAATTCTAACTTTCTGGGTCCTACCTGTGAACCAGTTGGCTATCCACTGGCTGGCATATGGGTTTGTACCTAATCTCTTGTGTTTGCAACAATGCCTGAGTGGGATATTGTGTCAAATGCCTTGGCCAGGTCACAGCAGGCAGTGTGAATGATTTTTCCCTCTTCCACTGCTTTGTTGACCTTCTTAAAGAACTCCGCAAGGTTAAGTAGCCATAATCTGCCCTTGCTAAAACCAGATTGGGTTGGGTCCAGTGTCTGGAGGTTTGCTATATCTCTATTGATTATCTCAATGATAATTCTTCCATGGCTTACATATAAGTCTAGTGAGACTTATGGGTCTATAGTTTCCAGGGTCTGTAGATGGCCCACCTTTGTGCAGAGGGATGACTGTTGCCTTTCTCCATTCATGAGGCATGAAACCTGTTTTCAGGCTACAGTTAAATAGTAATTCCAGAGGCCCTGATAAGGTCATGTGTCATACTATTTAGAAGGCATCCTGGGATATTGTTTATGGCACATTGATGCAGTGTTCTTGCTGTTAGCGAGAGCATTAAGGACCTGTTCCCTAGTGATAGTAGGGGGAGTTATATTTGATGATATTTCCTGAAGGAAGGCTGAGGGGGAGAGAAGGGTAAAGTTGGAGCTGAATTTATCAGCCAGATAGTTTACTATGTCTTCTGGCTCAGTATAGTTGGCACCATATACAATGAGCTCTGTACACAATTGTGTATTGCCTTTAAGGTTGTGGACATAGCTAAAGAATGCTTTGTGGTTGTCCTTGGCTTGGGATGCCAAAGTTACCTTAAATGTGACTTTGGTGGACTTTATTTGTCCTCTGAGTTGTTTGTTAAGTTTGTTGTTTGATGAGAGTTCTGTTATCCTGTTGGGTGTGGCACCTCCTAATTTTTGCCATGATTTTCTTCCTCCTGTTATACAGCCTATTGATTTTGTGATTCACCAGAGTGGCTTGTTTTTTGAGTTAGTTCTGTATTTCTTCCTGGTGGGTACAGCTGCTATATGCAGTTATTAGCATGCTTGTGCAGGGTTTCTGTGAACAGTTCTGCATAGGCAGCAGTATTCTTAGTATTTATGGGGGCTTGAAATAGGAGGTTGGCCTTAGAATAGTTCCTTAATATTCCAGGCTTAGCTGGGGGTCCAGGTTTTATTTTTACTTCAATGGAGACCATTTTGTTGTCTGACCTTACCAGGGAATGCATTACAGTAGGGGGTGTGCAGTACTCTCCCATATTAGTGAGGACCAGATCCAGTATGGGTTTCTCCCCTGGTTGGTGTATTGACTATCTAGTCCAAGGAGTTTGTATTTACAAAATCCAGGAATCTCTGTGGATGTACATTTGGTGTTATATAGGATTCCCAGTTAATAGTGCGGTAATTAAAGTCACCGATGGATATGGTATTGGATCGGATGGTTAGTATTTCTAATAAGTTTAAATACATGGTATGGGTTTCCTGGGTCATAAGAGGGGGACCTATGGCTTGCAAAGAAGTGGTATTGGATTTTGCCTATGGTGATTTAAACATGGAGCAGCTCAAGTCCATTGTCCTGTTTTAACAGCCTTAAAGTATATTTATCTTTTTTTTTTCAAAATATTTTATTAAGTTTTCCATGAAAAGTAAAAGACAACAAATGACAAACAGTATTCTCATTCTAAGACAAATTATTAACAAATAAGGTAAAAACTATTTACATTATATACATAGGCCTGAAGCAAAACTGCAGATCACAGTTAAAATACACAAGTTCTTTAGTATAAGTATCAATTCAGAAAGAGTTGTGATCCATATGTAAAGTCTCAATAAGTGCTAAAACTTTTGTCCAAGGATTATTAACAAATGTCTTTGGATAGATTCTGAGTTCTTTGGTCTTAGTTTCTTTGATTGCCAGGTTTTTCACTGAAGACAAGAAATCCTCAACAGTGGGTGGGCAGCTGGTTTTCCATCTTCTAGTGATGCATTTTCTGGCGATAGCAAGTACTGCCCATAGTAAATATGAATTATTCTTATTCAAAAAGTAACCTTTATTCGCAATGAAAAAAAAACTAATGATTTAGACAATAAGAAGGAATCAGTGAATAATGCTTTGAGAAAATCTTCTATGCTGTTCCAATAGCCCTTTAATTTAGGACAGTCATAATAAATGTGTGCCCAATTGGCTTTGGTATGTTCTGTACATCTCCAGCAGGATGCACTGGAGCTATTATTGATTTTAACTATCTTATCTGGTGTCAGAAATGCCCTATGGAGATATTGCCAAGCAAAAATACTCCAGTAATGAGACCATGAAGTATGCTTGATAGATAACAGAATTTTTTGTTTTTCATCATGTGAGAAATTAAAAGAGCAGCCTTTGAATATAAAGTTCCAGTAACTTTGATTTATATTAGTCTTATAAACAATTAACATGTTATATAATTTCAAAATAATGTTATTTGTATTAACCCTATTATGTAAAATTTCACGCATGAGAGTTATCATCTTTGGTGTTTCTTGATAAGATGAGTTTTTAAGTATTATGGATAAATTTTGAGACTAAGTTAAGATACTTTATAGAATTAACCAGATTTGAGGAAGTAAATCATGCTCTTTTATAAGAAACTGAAAGTCTAAAACTTTAGTGTCATTTATGCATTGATACCAACATATAAAGTTCTTGGATTGCCAACTATCTAGAACACTGAGATGTATTTTATCAGGAAAATTCCTTGTAATTTTAAAGGGGGTTAACAGTTTAAACCATGTCTTAATATCAGTATTAGAGTTAACAAATTTTCTGAAGAAATTAAAATAGTGATTTAATTAATTTAATTTTGTGAGTTTGGCAATATTGTGTTGGGTAATATGACATAAGAAGTACCAGAACTTATTAGAAGAATTATTCAATGGAAGTTTGGCTAACAGGGCATTTTCATGAATTAGTAAGGTTAGATGTAATAGTTTCCAACTAGAATGATAATTTGGATTAATCCAGTTTAAAATAATCTTAAATATGGATGCATTAATATATGTTTCAATACCCGGGAATTTGATTCCTCCTTGCTCCCAAGATCTAATGTGATGTAGAAAAGCTATTCTGTTTCTTTTGGGGAACCAGGGGAATTTCATCAGTAATGTGTTTATATCTTTAATGTATTGATATTTATAAGAAAAGTTAAAAACTAGAGCTGTGTAGAGTATTTTTGGTAAAAGTGTCATTTTTATTAATTGTAACCTGTCTTCAAAGTTTTTGTTGAAGTACTGGAAGGTTGTCAGCAGTACAGATGAGTGTAGAATTGTCACCCTATTGGATGATGGTGTCATACTTGTTGTTAATATGTTGATTGTTGGTAAAGATGTGAAAAAGAAAAGATACACATATGTTGTCTTGTGGGACACCTGTTGAGATAGATAGATAAAAAGGGGAAGAAAAGGTTTGTTATTTGACTGATCGATATCTATCTTACAATATGGAACCATAAGAGTGAGTTCCCAGAAATACCTAGTAGGGATAGTTGATGAAAAAGCTTGTGATGAGACATGTTGTCAAATGCTTTTTAGATAGGTTTTGAAAAATGGCAATGACAAGTTGGCCTTTATCCCAAGCCTCATTGATAGCACTTGTGAAGGAAAGAACAGTGGTATGGGTACTGTGACCTGAACAGAAGTCATACTGTGTTGGAGTGAGGAGTTGATTGATAAGAAGGTGATGGAGAACTTAATTAGTATACATTTTCCCGGGATATGTGTGATTAATGATAGTATAGGAATGAGCCTGTAGTTAGACAGACAGGTGGAGTTAACTTCTTAAAGGAGTAGGAAGCCATGATTTATTGGAATAAGTAGCTGATTGGTAAGAAGATGATGGAGTACTTATGTATGCATTTTTCCCCAGATTTTTGTGAGTAGTGACATATAAATGGGCCTGTAGTTAGACAGATTGGTGGAGCTGCTTCCTTTAAGGAGTATGAAACCATGCTAAGTTGGAATGAGTAGCTGATTGATAAGAAGGTGATGGAGTGCTTATGTATTAATTTTTCCCATTATTTTTGTGAGTGGCAATATAGCAATGACCCTGTAGTTAGATTGGTGGATTTGCCTCTATTATAAAGTGGGATATATGGGATTATGGGATTTTTCCATAATGAAGGAATGAATGACTCCTTGTAAGTATAAAAACTGGATAGGCCATGGGGTCAGTGGCTAGCTTTATAAATTCAGCTTGTATAACACTGGTAGCAAGTGAGCTAGGTATAAGTTATAGTAGGTATATTTTGATAGTGGCTGTTGATGTAGGTTAAAAGAAAAAAGTAGCCTGGACTGTTTTTTGCCTGTTTTGGGGAGAACATGTCTCTTGTTTGTACATCCTTGATAAGTCTGACTAGACTATTGATGAAACAGATGTTAAAACCTGTAGATGTTTGAAGTGGATATGTATTATGAGTGGGGTTGGGTGGTTTGTTAGAACCAAGATGTAAATGCTGTGATTTACTACACGAGAAATGTTTGGGGTTGATGGTATTATTATTATTATTTTGTAGGTGGAAGTAATAGAGTTTCTTGTCTGTCGACTAGATTTTTAGTTATATTGCAGATATATTTGTAGTGTTGGAGGTTTTGATGAGTTTTGTTTCTTGTCCAGTTTTTCCAAGCTTTATCTCTGTTTGGCACCGATTGCCTAGTAGTGTGAGTTTGCTATGGAGCAGGATTATTTTTCACACTTCTTTTTCTTAGTAGGGTTATATAATTGAGTATATTAAGAAATATTCTGTTGAAATGAAAAACTGTATCATCTAATGTCAGCTCCTTTAGTATATTCCAGTTAGAAGATTTTAGGAATGCAATAGTAAGTTCTGGTTTGAGGTTGGAAGACTACAGGTAAGTTTATAAAGGTGGAGTTTTGTGGAGTTGTTGCACTATCTTATGTAAGAAGATGATCACTAAGGAATGTGTGTACTGTGTCATTTGAAGTGCAATTTGTGGGTTGATTGAGGAATTTCAGTCTTATAAGGTAGATTTATTGTTTAAATAGTTGATCCTGTAGGGTGATGCAATTATTCAAGTGAATTAACATGTATTGTCTAAAGCAAAAGAGGTCTGTCACTCTAATTATTATCAGCGTTTATTAAGTACAATCACCATCTTTTTTCCTTAAATCACCAGTTGTAAGAGGCATTAGGAGAGACAGAGACAACGTTTGAGAGTTTTAGGGTTGGGAACCAACAGGGATCTTCAGGTTTGGGGAGTAGAAAGGGAATTTTAGGGTTAGAGAGTCATTGGAAAATGTAGGGTAAGGGAGTAAGATGGGATTTTTAGGGTGAGGGAGTGATCAGATAATTTAGGTTTAGAGAGCAGAAGGAGACCTTTAGCTTTGGAAAGTGTTAGAGACAGGAGACGAATTTTAGGGTTAGGTAGTGATCAGGAAAACTAAGATTAAGGAACTCAAAGGGAGATTCCGAGTCAGAGTCAGAGTCCTGAAAATGCTATGTAGTATAGTTTAATTGGGATGTGGTAAAGTTAAGTAGGTTGGGAGGATTGTGGTACTTGAAGATAAGGTAGGTGCCATTTTACATTGTTAGATGGGTTTCATACTTTTTGATAGGTTAGAATTCAATGAAAATTTCATTTATGTCTTCATGATATAGATCCCATTATCAATACTTCCATAAACTATACATCCTTAAAACAAATCACTCAATGTAAGAGCAGAAATTTTTCTCTTGCTTATTCTACAGGTCTTCATCAATGCCTTCACTTCATTCAAGCCATTAACATACTAAACAAACAAGTAGGAGGAAAGAAATATGTCAAAAACATATTGACACAATTAATATATCAATAAAGATTTAAATCCATTTTAAGAGAATGTGTGTTTCAACAAGTTAATTGCATAATTAAACAGATAAAAACATAGCTACTTGTTCTTTTTATATTTGAGATACTTTATATTCTTTATTGATATTTAATGGTTGTAAGGCTATAATGCAGATACTACATTTATTTTCAAAATTATATTTCTCCACTGAGATTCATACTTTAGCCCCAACTTTACAGCTAAGGAGAAGCATAGCTGTTACTCATCATTCAAAAGTTGTCTCTATGAGGCTATTTCATTTATTATGGGAATTCTGGCATTTCCAGTCACTGACTATGGTTATTTACCCTCATTTAAATCACTAGACTACCTGTTCACTCATGTCCTGACATCGGGATATAACTAGATGATCAGGAAGCTAATTTGAGATAGTAACATTCTAGACACTTTTTTTGGTTTTAAGCATTTCAAAATGTAACCAGAAAACTTCCATCTGCTCTTGTATCTTCTGATCATTAATCTGAGAACTGCTCCTTTTGAGCCACAAAGCCATAACATCACTATCATCAGGTATTATCAAGGGGACAAAGCTAAAACTTCTGGGGAACAATATTACATGAACTGAACCAATGAATTTTGAGCTAGTCCTATTGTTTCATTCTAGTTATTGCTTTTTAATAAAATTACATACTTATAAACATACTTCTTTTCTTTATTCGGTTTTATAGAACATATCTATTTTTGTCTCATATTTATCCCCACCTCATTAGCTTATTATTATTATTATTTTTTTTTAATCTGGTAAATCACTGACAATTATTATCAGTCATTAATGGTAGTGATTACAGATTTATAGTCTGGATCTTTTTGAAAACACAACAACTGCTGCTCTGTAAAACTTTTTAAGTGAATTAAAGTACACTAATACTTAAGGCTCTCAGCTGTTATTTATCTGTTTTCTGTAGTAAAATGCAGGATAGGAATCCTTCCACTTCATTTCCCTAATGTGTGACTTTGAACAAGTCATTTAACTAGATAGTGTTCACAGGTTGCTCCTAAAAGGGGCATTTTATGCAGTGGCTTTACCTGGTTAACAAATAGTTAAATAAAATAATAAGAAATAAAGAAACCACAAAGTCAACCAGTCAGCAAAAGAACCACAGGAATTAGCATAAAAAAAAACCTTTATTCTCCACTTTCGTTTTTTTGAATTCTTCAGAATAAAACAATCAAGAACTTTCTACAAATTATATGAACAATCAACCAAACAATTGCATTCAGTTACACCAATTAATAAAACTTCATTTATTAATACATAAAATACATAAGTACAAAAATATATACTATAATTCATTTAAAAACACTACCTCTTTGTTATATACAACCTCCTGCTTTAAAAAAAAAAATGCAGAGAACCAGATTGACAAGAATGCGAGGGTGAACCATATCTGATTTGTCTACAGATAATTAGATTGGTACAATGCAAATTTGTCTAGCTTTAATTTGAAAGAAACCTATCAGAAAGTCTTGAAATTAGATTTAAACTTTGTTCTCGCTACAAGAGCGGATATATCTAGGACACTGTTAGACTTAAAATAGTATACATGCAAGTTGAATCTTAATTATATTTTAAAAGACATCAATATGAAAAATTCAGTGTTTGTTAAATCTTCTACTTATAATCCTATGTTAAATCATACTTTTAAAGTTTTTGAAGCCATATGTGAGAATGATATTAGACAACTGTTGTGCATTAAAAATAAAAAAAAATATGTCAATTTATCTCAACAAGAAAGGCAAGCTTTGAAAGAATTAAAGGAAAACAAGGAGCTGAGAGTAATGAAGGATGACAAGGGGGGAGGTCTTGTGTTAATGGATCAAGAAAGATATGATAATTGTATGGAGAATATGTGGAATAATGAACAAGACTATATTAAAGTGGAAATTAAAAATATTCAGAAATGTTATAGGACTGTATATTCTTTTTTATATGAAAATACTGTGGAAGGTAATTTTGATATCGAAATGTATAATTTTGGTAAAATAGAGAATCCCAAAATAATAATAATAATGGCAGCATAAGGCTTCAATGATGACCTTGTTCTCTGTATCACTGAATGTTGGCTTGTGTGGAGCAGATGCTTTGGGTGTCATTATCCTGTATGATGTGAAACAATAAAAAACAAAATACATTTGTAGCAGATAAAGAAATCATTCTCAAAGAAAACGCGTGTACCCATCCTCAACACAAAACAATTGAGCACACAGTGTTCAATTTGGATTACACGTAAGCTAAGAAAATGCCCCCCCCCAAAAAAAATTGTAATACATTAGTATTACATCCATTATGCTAACATTTCTGTAGTGAGGACAGCAGTTATGTAAATGACTACTGGATGGCAGGATTATCAATAACTTGGCAAACACTCCAAATCCAACGGCCCATTCAATTTCCTTTGGTCTTTCCATTGTTGTTGAAGTCACAATAGGATATCTGGGAAGCCTAACACCTCTGTTAGCTAAACAAGCCAGCCACTTGAACCTGATAATAAACACAATAAAGTTGTCTGCAGAAAGTACCGAAATTCCAAGAGCAAATGGTAATGCAATACTGTGATATAACCACAACATTTATTGACTAACTTGAAAAATACATCAATAACTGATATATGTGCAGTATAAAAACAATGAATGAAAATAATTACATACTTATCAAACATCTTATTTTCTACTGAATATTGAACTACATTCCAAATATGAAAATGTAAGCAGTTTATGAAGAGGACAAACATACCTTATGAAATAGTGCAGTATTTTGTAGATGAATCTCCTCCAATTAACTAGTAGTAATGACCATTCTGTACCCAGTCAGTTTCCCCTCCTTCTACTTCCATATCTACCCTATTACCTTTATACAGTGTAGATTCAGCCCTTTGAGCACTGTGAAAATGGCAAATGAGGTGCAAAATCATTACCATTCCTGAATATCAAAAAAAAAATCATTTGTTGTAGAGGATGTAAACATCATGTATGTAGCTATATGTTTGCATACATATACCCTATGACTGCAGGGAGGAACAATGACATTTGTTAGCTGCTAATGGTTTGCAAGTGTTAATGATTAGTCTGACTATAGGGCCCTAAGCTGTCAGCACTGCCTCCACAACCCCTGCTGTACTTGCTCCATCTACATCAAGTAGCTCTGCCCCAACCAGCTAGTGTACTGGTACCCTCCAGAAGTAGTAGTGGAGGTGGTGATTTTATCACCTAACAAGAGATGACAGGGCTGGAGGAGGGTATAATAGAAAGAGGCCTCAGTGCCCAGATTGGCCATGTAGTGCAGGTGCTTTATCATATTGCCAAGACGATGCCACATTGAGTCCTGACACTAGAATCTGGGAAATAAGACTGTGATAGTAGTTCTGAAGGTGAGGACTAGATTCTCACTGTTCTCAGGCTTGATGTGTTTTTTCTCAAGCTTGATGTCGTACACTTCTGATGTTCCCTACCTATCTCCCAACCTGTCCTCAATGTTTTGTGTCCATCGCCATCCCTGTTTGCCTTGTTTTTCATGTATGTCTGTGTCTGTTTCCTCATCTACCCTACCTACTTGACCCTCACATTCTTAAGCCCCTGCCCAACATTCCTCTCACTTTGAAAGTAAAAAAAAAAAAAAAAAAAAAACAAAGTAAAAAATGGGTACCTGTCCCACACAAAAAATAAAGACCAACATATAGCTCTCTACTTCACCTATGTGTCTTCTTCATCCACTTGATTTGGTACAATTGGCTCCACAAAATTGTTCTATTGTTTTCACCTGCCCTTAGTGTGATAACAATCCCAATATGGCAAATTCTCTCTACATTTCTATATTTATGTTATGAAGAAGTACATAGGTATGGTTCTCTCCCACTACTTTCCTGCAATTTCCTCTATTCTTTCCCCTGTGTCCTCTCCCCTCTTGCACCCACCCTCCACCATTTCACCATTTCCTGTCGACCCCTTTTTCATACATTTAATCTGGTCAAAATAAAGTTACATGCAACACACATGGCCAGAAATGGCCCAGGAGAAAGTCTTCACTTTTTTCTCTCAGCTGTTGCATGGATGTTGGCATTGCACACTGATGCTGAGTGATACTGAATGGCTGCTCATGTTCTATGACAAAATCTAGTCAGTTGTTGTCATCACCTGCAGTAGTACAGTTATCTTCTTGGAAAGGTCTTTAAACATGTTGTACTATTGAAATGCAGACTATAGCCAGACTAAATTAAAAATTGGCAACAGTTATTCTAACAGTTCTTTGACTATTGGATTTAGATAATTGCAATTGCAAAATGTCTGAGGGTTCATTTTTCACCATTGCATCAAAGGTTCGATTCCAGATCTACATCAAATAATTTCCTACTGTGATGTTGTACTTCTATGATATATTTCATGATATGTATCTTAATTTTATCCTGGTAATACTTTTTATTAACAGATTTTGAATATATATTGCAAAAAGCATTTGCAAACACACCCATGACCATAAGGAAGATGTAGTAAACTACCCTTATACTACTCATGTCTTAATCAGGTTTTGTCTCTGCTATGGCTTCTTGATTCCCAAAGTCATCAGTTAATGATACAGAACAGTTAATGATGCATGAGGACACACCATAAAAATGTGCATTAATGACCCATAACACCACCCTTTCACATGTGTCTTCCCATCTCTCCATATCTTTACCCCTTCTCACCACTTTGTACTATTGACTATTTATTGTGCTTATGAATGTAAATGTCATATTATGGCATTTTCATACTGTTATTAATTTGCTGAAGGGTAATAACTACATCTTCCTTTGACTGAATAACTTATCACTGTCCCTTCAAATGAGTAACTTTCACAGGTAAAGTAAGATTTCCTTTGTGGTGTGCTGAGATAATAATCAAGTCAATAAAATTAATTTTTCATCTTAGCAATAGTTCGAATAAAGCATTAGATGAAACTCTTACTGCCTGTTTTTATAAGTGTTTGCTGTGAATCTGTTGCCTATTTTATCTCTCTAACCCCCTTCTGTTTTATCAGTTCTCATCCTCAGCATTTGCACAAGGTCTGGCAACAAGCAAATGTAGTATGTGGTGCTAAATGGCATTTCAAGTGTTATTCCAAAACACGGTAAGTTTTTGCCTTACACCACATTAAACTCCCAATTAAGTTGTGATTTCCCTTGAAGTATGTGTCATATATAGGAGTTACAAAAGATTATTTCAGTAGCCATTACTGACACAATTTGGCCAAGCAATATATTTATAATAGTCATTCCTATGTATTCTTAAAATCATGATCACAATTAATTATGATTATCACATTATGACACCCTTTGTAAAATGATCTGAATATTGGAGTCAAACCCTGCTTCAACTCTGCTTTTTAATTTAGCTCACTGAGCTTATACCTTGTGCCACAGAGAAAGTTAGATTTCTCCACTAAGTACTGTCCTGAGTGCTGATGGCTGGTGATCATTATTAAGCCTGTGCTTCAAAAAGCTAACCCAATTAAAGTTTTCACTTTTTCCAATATTTGCTGTCTACCAAATGTCACACAAATGGGGAAGACAAACATAACACTTCATTTTTGAATTCAGCTCTAGGCCAAACATGGAAAGGTATAATAACAACATGTGTAGTATATGTATGCAACATGTTATGATAAAACACACCTGTTCTAAATATAATCAGAAATTACACTTCTTCTCTGATCCTTATTTGTGCAAATGTTGGTAGGAAGCACCACCCTAAACAGTGAACTCTGCTACTTCACAGTCCAAGTTCAACTCACCAAAGTGTAATCATGTATGCATTAACACTTTGCAAACATCTGCACAAATATGTTTCTCAGGATTGCAATTTAGGAAGAGATTTTGAACAAAAAATATATATTTTTACTGAATCATATAACTTTATTGCAGGGAATTTGCTTAATGTACTCATGTGAAATGCACAGAACTCTGTGGTTAATAGACCACTTTATTCTGGACAGTTAGGTCTGCAGTGCAGCACTGACACAAATGATATACAACCACATACAGCTTTGGCACACAAACTTCATCATTATTTATCCCTTCTGCATATTAATATTAAGTATTGATTGGTACTGACAGTCCACATTACCCATGCATGAGCACATACTACTGCTAATATCATGACCATCCATTAAGGTTTACATACCATTATCATAACATGATGATTCATGACTGCTTCTTTGCCCATCTTGTGTTTCACAATTGTGCGTGTCTCATGTACACAACACAGGTATATGTCACACTCAGTTCTGCAATATACATTGATGACAGCATAGCTAAGACAGCAGTATATATTTATTATTGATTATGAAATTGCACTTACTCCGTATCAACACATATGGATTTGCACAAATCATTCAACATCAAAATATCTTCTCCAGCACAGAATAAAACTCTACTCCTATCTACACTGCAATGCCACCCTGTAGAAGCCAGACATCTGCAGTGGCACTTGAGTTAGGTACTATGTCCTCTACATTGTGTATCTAGATAGGTAGGGTTATTCCAATATCAAAGCATATAACTTATGTGTTTGTCTCTGTGTCTGTGTGTGCATGAAGTTGTGTAAATACGACATTAGCTACTGCTGTCCTCAGTACATTAGTAGCTTGGACTAAACTTTACACTGCAGGGTGAGAATGCATCAGTGTCAGACCCTTCTCCCAACATCATCGTGTGTTAAGTACTGTGCCTGTAGAATTCATAATTAGATAGGTAGGGGTTTCTAATCTCACAATTTATGTGTGTGATGGTGGGTTCTTAGCATTACTGGAGGGTTAATTCAACAGCTGTACTCTTTTGATTCCCACTCTTGAAAAATATTTACATCATCAGATCAATACCATATCTCATTTTCACTCTGTCCACAAATGCATACTGTCTACAGCACAATGATGAGGTCATCATTTCACTAATATACTCTCGCACCATGTAAGAACTCTCCTGTAAAGTATGTGCATAATACACATATGTGTAGATTTTATCAGCCAATAAGAAAGAAGTTCAGATACAGCAGTGAAATTTTCTTGACTTCGTGTGTTTGTGTGAATGCAAATGGAGGCAGAAGTGTTTTACACTTCTTAGTATTGACATCCTTTATAATTCTACATAGCTGAAGAAGTCATTTTGTACACACATCTCCTCTGCATGACATGTGGCTCCCATGCAGTCAGGCTTCTCCAGTGGTTTCAGTACATAGGCAGAGAATTAGAATACAAGAATGACTGTTGTCTGTGAGTGTGGGTTTTTTCCTATTACTGTGAAGAACAGGCAGCAAATGCATATGTGAGGTATATCTATACAGTTTGTGTGCTGTGCAACTACTTTATAGCAAACACATGAAGGTAATACACAATGTTGATGTCATCCATTGAAACATGAACTGTCACAGTTGTCAAATAAATCTGTAATGGCACTTATGTTTCAGCAAACCTTCATTAGCCATATATAGTTCAAATCCTGACATCACTGCTTACAGTCAGTTTGCATGTTGTTAACAGTGTTGTCACCCACATGTGCTATGTTCATGTGTAGATGTTGTTTCCTGTTACAAGAGTTTATTCTGCATTTCCTTTGGAAAGGCTGAATTGAAGACTGATGCTGTCATCTGAGTAGCATGTCATTATGCAACAGTTGTGGTGAGACACTTCCTTAAAACTGAGGATATGAGATGCTGTAATGTATGTCATTGCCTAGGTAAGGCGTGTGTTCCAGTACATGATTATACAGTATCCACACTGTAAATAATTGCTATTATACCATTGCAGTGACAACAGCAGGGGCTAGAGGTGTGTTTGGGTATACCTAGAATCAGACAATGTTATCTGACATACAGCATGATTCTTTCTATGTAATTATAGGGATGCATAGTCCTTGATTCATACGCATAATGTAATGTTTTCACATAAGCACACATATGACAAGTGATGATCCATTTACCCCACTGCACTTTCACTGATCCCACCATGGTGTTTTGAACCAGCATTGAGTGACTGTAAGGATTTGTGTCATAAACTGTTCTACAGGAAAGGCATCCCCCAATTATACTTTGCATGTATAGAGTGGCAGAGGCCTCCCCCATCCATTTTAGCAGATAAACATTGGGAAATAAAGTACAGCTGATTGAATGACTTTACATAGGTGGAGTTCAACAGCTGTGGTAACGGTTCCAATGTGGTAAATCTGAATAATAGCCATATTGTTATTTGGAGGGGCTACACAGCTTGATATTCAGATTTAGCATAGGGATTCATTTTGTCAATGTACTGATGTCACATAACTACCATTACATCACATCAGTCTTATCCCTTGATACGTTGCATGAACACTTGTGAACATAGCTTTAGATTTCATGGCAGTAGATATTTGTTCTGTCAATGTTATGATAAGAATGCTACCTTTGGCACATGCATTGAGTACTGTGGTATAAACAAGTGTGCTCCACTTCTTGGGTATCATGTGTACAAACATACAGAGAAACTTTGACCACAGAACACTGATACTGGACTGATCACAATTGTGTGCACATGAGCATACCCATTTAATTGTCATCAGTCTGACATTCTGATATGGCATTCATTATCTGGGATCCTTTCTTAACTCATTCATTCTAATGGAGCTCAGGAAGTTTGCACTGTGACTTCCAATGGGCAGAGACTAAGCCTTTTGACAAAATCAAATTATGCCCTCACATTTCAAACAAATGTTCATATCTCTGGAACTATTGGGGTTATGAAAGAAGTATAAATTGCAAACTCAAATGTCCATATCTCTGGAACCATTGGGGTTATGAAAGAAGTATAAATGGCAAACTCAAATGTTCATATCTCTAGAACCATTGGATTAATGAAAGAAGTATAAATGCAAATTCTTCAACACAAACTATTTTATAGTGGTAGTATTCTTTAGGTTCTAGGTCTTAAACTGAATTTTATATGTCACAGTGAAAATGGTAACTATTACATTTGTAATATTTTGTAAATAATTTACAATATCTCAGCAACCATTCAAGTTACACACATGCTGTCAGCTGCATTTTATTCATCTAGCTGAGAACTTTCATATGAGGCTAATGGGTTCTGTCTATGTTACTTGTTTGCTGAGATGTTTAATAAAATTTGAAAATTATATTTATAGAAATTAATATAATAAAATCAACAGTTAATATTAATGCAGTTGAGTTTGTCATTGCATGAGCTTTAAGATAAAACATTTTACAACCTTGTTCACAGCATGGTTTTGAAATTATTGGTGCAAATATGAACAAGCAACATTTGATGCCGGGAGGTGTCAGTAGGAGTTAACTGCAGATGCACCTGGAGGAGTCAGTCAGATGTAATGAGTTAATTAACTCAGTAGGTTCATTCATTTGTGACAATGACCATTGCTGCCATCTGTGGCAGATACTGACAATACACAGCTTTGGGGAATACATTGCATCATGGTGTGGTGTTTCCACCTCTTCTTATTTGTCTGCACAACAACTGTGTTAGGTAAGAGTGCCTTAATCAAGGGTATTATGTATGTCACTCTCTGCTCTCACATTTGTAACACCTCATACTACTAAATATATATATATATATATATATATATATATATATATATATATATGATGCATAACCATTCAAGGGTGATCCTCCCTGTACATGTCTTAGGCCTATTGCTGTGCTGTATCTGGTTAATACACAGGTCAGTGTTAATATTGATGGGATAGGTTAGATTCTTTCAAAAGGAGATTGTGGCTTCTGAGCCATTCCAATATTCCAACATGTTATACTGATGAAATGCACCCTAAGCAAATATCATAAACTGCCATTTCAACTCAGCATGTTAATAACATTCATATGTCATATAATCCCCTCTGTTACAATATTAATTTGTGTAACTGGCACTTCCTATAATATCATGTCTGCTTCAATTTTAGCTATATTTGCTCATGACATGTCAACACTGTTAATTATTATACATACGCATTGTGAAATTTTATTATTACAAAATTGTCTTTGTGACATAAGCACCATCACATCAATTATCTTAGTAGAATTTTAACATTTGCACTCCTATCTTACATATTTCTGGATATATCTCTTTCATTTTTGTGCACATTGTCCTCAGTATACTTCTCCTGTCTGGTAACCCATCTAGTGAAGGAGGCACAATGGCACAGCAGATAGCATTGCCACCTCACAGAAAGAGGTTCTCCAGTTCAGTCATTGGCTGTGGTGCCTTCTTTGTGGAGTTTGCATGTTCTCCCTGTGTTAATGTGGGTTTCCTCTGGATGCTCAGGTTCCCTCCACATTCTGAAGACATGTAGTAGCTGGAGTGCATACTCTGAACTGGCCATAGGTGTGAGTTTGCATGACAGAGTGTGGTATAGAAGAATAGCCATGGCAAGGCTAACCACCTGGCAATGTGAACTTCGGCTATAGATAACTGTCACTGTTAAAGTGGCACCCCAATCCCATGTATAAAATTGGGAAAAAGGGTTGTGGATGGATGACCCCATCTAATGCAGCTGTCCTTGCCATTTCCCTTCCCTCTTACTTATTTATGTTTTAATATGTTTGATTTATGTGCACAGTACACTCAGAACACTTTTCCTGCCTGGTACAACTTGCATTATTTGCCCTATGCAGCTCTTCTTGCTGTCCATGTGACCACACTTAGCAGGCTTTACCCAAAGCCAAACTTATTTTGTTTACCATGTGTGCTTATGCTGTTCAACATGTTTTCCTGGCTTCCAGCACTGTTGCTGGCCATAAAAACGTGTTTGTATTCACGTAAGTGTTTTAAGCAGCATGTATATGCAATTAATGCTATTGCTCATCATGCTATCATATAAACTTTGTGTAGGTTTTATGCAAAGCCTGCACATTTGTTCATGAATCCTACAGGTAATTTATTTTGTCATAACAATAAGAGGTAAACACAGTCAACAGAGTGTATATAACTGCTGCTGGGGGTAGAAAGTATCTGCTCTTTTTATCTGTAAAATTTTAAGCAGTCTTTAATCTGTTTTTGCAGGAATAGTCTGCATGTGTATGTGTGAATTACGTTGGAATAGTTTACTGTGGCTACTGAGTGTTTAGGTTAAACAAACTTACAGTATGTTACTTTGGTCATTGTTATGTTACTAATATTTGACACACACATTTTAGAAGGATGCAGTCAAAATATAGCTGTAATTGCTGGTTTTGGATAAATATGTCTACCCTGCTGAGCTGATAAATTTAAGCAGTCATTAGACTGTCTTTATAGGACTAATGTGCATTTGTGTAAAGAAAATCGGAATTCTTTACTGTGGCCATTTATATCACAATAAGATATATGATGTGTACACAGTCAATGCAGTTGCTGCAACTAATCAGTGTAGGCAATCATAGATTATAATGAAAGCAGCTTGGGATGCATTTTTATGACTGAAATGTTCTGAAATAGGTACTTTTGTCAATAATGGTTAACTATTTTTGTTTCACTGCTTAAAGCAAAATTGTTCAAAATGCAGTTTAACAAGTGCTGTTGTTTTAAACAAGAAATATAATTTAAAATGTTTGGGAAGGTAAATCCAAAAGAACATGTTTATTTATGTATGATCCTAAAAATCTGTGCAAGGGGCCCATTTTTGAAAAAAAAAAAAGGGGGGTCCAAGCAAAGCTTAGTCTAACACTGCATGTAATAGAAGGCTGTTTGTACTATTCTTTGGAATCTGGTTAAAGGTTATACAGAGCATCACAAACATCACAAATAGAAAGTCTCCAGGTTTGTTTAGTCAACATGAAACTCAAATAAAAGCAAGAAAGGAATGCTACATTTACTCTCAATTTTTCCCTTTTCTTTGAGTTTGCTCAATGTTGAGTCGGATAGATATGGAAATTGCTAATTTTATCAATTGCTGCTTTGGTCAACATCTGGTTAGTCAACACAGTTTGTTCAACTAAACAGTTGGTTTACACCTGTCGAAAAAAATACAGGATAGGATGATTCTCTGGGTTGGGGAATATGCCCTTTCCCCAAGAATGGTACACTCTCGGAGCTAGAATATTTTATTAGCAGGAGATGTGTGAGGCACACAGGAGACTTGTCCCCTGCAAGAAACCTTGTTTTCTTTTATATTTTGTTGTAAAGTTTTTGCATTTTCTGAAAGTGGTGCTCTGTACATGCTTAGTAGCGTGTTGATGTGCATAATGTCAATCATTTGGTGTCAACATTATGCATGTCGATATTATTTCTGTTCATCAAAGGTAAGTAAATCCATAAAGATATATATATTTACACACACATATGTACCTTACTGATGGTTGGGATTGCTCCCATGACAGGCTGTGGAGGAAGGTTTCCTGCTGCAAAACAATTTTTATCTGTTTTACTATCTTGGGGTGTTGCTGTTTTAAATAGCAATCTACAAATTTTTTTGAGATTGATTAAACTTCTGTTTATGAGTGAGACCCAGGTTATTCATAGCAGCTCTGTAATAGAAGCCTCTGATGAATTTATACCAATAGATATCATTTTGGACACTATTCACCACGATGAAATCATAAAAGGATTTAGCTTTACCTTTGTTCTTAGCATTCTTACTTGGATCACAGACATATATCCACATAATGGAAAGGCTCAAACAGTTCAAACCGTAACAAAAAAAATTAAATAAAGAAATGTTGTTTTGGAGAACTAAAAGAAAAAAAAGACTGGAACACAGATGTGATGTAATACCTTTTATTGTACCAACAGGTTTAGCAATTACTTGAGCTTTTGAGGTGGCATCTGCCCTTCATCAGGCATTATTACATTACTGGTGGATAAAAAAAGAAGTCTTTAAAAATGCTAGTGTGGAAAAATACAGCTCAGACCACAAACAAACACTGTGTTTTTGTAAGTGGCAGAGAGAGAGATAGAGAGAGAGTTTGAAACTGTAGAACAGTGTCACAACATGCCATGAAAATCAGATTTGTCATGTTACATTATAGTTAGTATTCATTTGGCAGAGAAAATAACACTCAGAGAGACTTCTCTGATATTTAATTAAATAATAAATCTATAAACAAGAGATGTGTAGGTAGATTAGTTAAATCCAGAGAAGGAAAATAAGTGTCATCTCTTCCTACACTCAGTCGCTATCTTCCTTCATAGAGCAGAGCTTGTGGTCACTACATTTACATACAAGCTCATTGAGACTTTGTCATTGTTTCATAACCTGTGGTCACTACATCTATATACAAGTTTACTGAAACTTTGTGATTGTTTCATAGCCTGTGGTCACTACATCTACATTATTTATTTATTTATTGACATTTTTTTACAGGGAAAGTCCACTGGGTCAGGAAACCCATTTTCAGTGGAGGCCCATGGAGAAAAGCTCCACAGCTTGCAAAGACAATATATTATAAAACAATGTTGACAAAAAGTTTTAACATAAGTATAGCAAATATTGCATATATTAGAGGCAAAAACATAGTATAATTAGACATTCCATTAGTGTTTACATGAAGTATTAATTCAGGAGTCATTAAATACAAATAGAGAAACAAAAATGTTTACAATACAGGTTTAGTGAGACTTTGTCATTATTTCGTAACCTGTGGTCACTACATCTATATACAAGTTTACTGAGACTTTGTCATTGTTGCATAGGGTCTATATTAAATCGGCGAATGCTTATAAAAGTGTAAGTAAATCCATGGGATTTATCTACCCCATGTAAGCAAAAGCTTATAATCCTGATCACTTGGAACAGCGATTTTTTCCCAGGTAAAAAAAAAAATCGCTGTTCCACAAAAAAAATAAATAAATAAATATAAAAACATCAAAACATTACATAAAGAGGTGGGATTCACCCCCACACCCCCCCTACTTAGAAATAGCAACTCCAAGATCACACTACAGTGACGAAAACAGCAAAGTAACAGAGGCAGCCAAGTGATTTCTTTCCCAGGGAAAGAAAGTGCTTATATGCCGTTTCGCTATTTTTCTGTTTTGTGCTTTCAAGTTCGATCAAGACGCATTTGAAGGATTGTATCTTCGATCATATAATAGGAACCTATTTCATAACCTATGGTCACTACATTTACATACAAGTTTACTAAGACTTGATTATTGTTTCATAGCCTGCAGTCACTACATCTGCATACAAGTTTACTGAGACTTTGTCACCACATCTACATATAAGTTAACTGAGACTTTGTCATTGTTTCATAGGCTGCAGTCACTACATCAACATGCAAGTTTACTGAGACTTTATTTCATAATCTACAGTCACTACATCTATATACAAGTCATTGTTTCATGTAAGCATAGTTATCATGAAGATCCTTGCAGTGTATTAACTTTAATCAGTTAAATATATGCCTGCTCTCTGAAGTAGTAGAACCCCTTACTAAGTTGGCAATTGTTTCCTTTTGCTTTACCAGTACACTATACTGCACATGACAGGCATTTAGTCTCATTAAATGACAGTAAACCTGTTTTTACTTTGTTAATTCATTTGTTCTGGCTATAGAGTGATTGCACTCAGTTATAAATTTACATCTAAAGGTGGGTCTATCTTTCTTGATATGTCTAAGACCTTTCATGCAATATCCCACCAAAAGCTACTAAATGAGTTAGCTAAAATAAACCTAACCCAGCCATCCCTCTTCTGGTTTCTCAGCTACTTAACTGACTGCCAACAGGCAGTTAATTGGCAAAATGAACTGTCCAACCTATTACCGGTCTCAATAGGAGTACCACAAGGCTGAATTCTTGGTCCATTGCTCTTCACCGTATTCACCAACAGGCTTAGCACAGCCACCCATCATGCAACCATCGTTCAATATGCAGATGACTCCTCCTTGATATGTTCAGCTCCCTCCCTACCAGACCTCCTAGAAACAACCCAACAATATTTCCAAGACATTGAAAAAGTACCTCTCTGACTCTCAACTCATACTCAGCCTAAATAAAACAAAGCTTATCCTCTTCACTGATAGAAAAGTTCCTGATAACTCTCCTCCTTCACCATCTACTCAGCCAATAAAACTAAAATTGAATCTGTCCAGGGCACCAAACTCCTTGGAGTCACAATTGATAACAACCTAAAATTTGACAAACACCTTGCTCTAACTATCATAAAGGTCCATATTAAGCTAGGCTCACTATACAGAGTCAGGCCATACCTAACCAAGGCCACTAGACATTTTGTAGCTAGAGCTCATCTACTCTCTAAGCTTCTATATGCCTCAGCAGTATTCACTAATCTCAGAAAATCAGATTTAAATAAACTGGAGCCCTGCTATAACAAAATCTCAAGATTCATTACTAACCTCTCTTATAGATTACATCACTGGACTTCATAATCTAAATTGTATTGAACTACCCAATCTCCTATCCCTCAACCAACTAACTTTCATTCATTTCATCTTCCACCATCCATGCAACTGTCCAGCACTCAACAGCTTACTGCAGCCCTACTCAAATGGAAGGCCACTAAGATCCTCCAACAAACTACTACGCAAAGTAACTAAATCTAATAATTGTTACAGTAACTCTCTATTCTCCCACTAGATATCTAAGTCCTGGAATTCCATGCCTCAGACAATACTAAATTCTAGCAACACATCCAAATTTAAACTATGTAAGTATGATGTATGATATAAACATTGTATGATATAAACTACTACTGCTTTATTACTTAAACTATGATGTAAGTATGTTGCATGATGTAAGTATGATGTATGATATAAACTATAGTTCACAATGATGTGAACTAGACATTATCGCTTATTCATATACAGTCCAAGATGATGAGAAAGGCAGGGACTACACAGGCTATGGTTTTGCTAAATGAGAGAAAGAAAGGAGAGAGAGAAAGAGTGAGAGAAAAGAAAATGGTGTTGTTATGTTAGTCTAAGGTTCTGAGAATTGGATAAAGTTTTCTTATACTGTTAAAACCATCTGAATATTAAGTCCGTACTGTTAAGTTAATGATTACTACTGGTCTGACCCGAATGTTGCCTTATTTGAAATAATTATTTTCTTGTCATGAAGAAAACACGTGCAGAAACATAGACCCCAGTAATCTTAATGGCTACTTTTAATATTCTGAAATAGTCATCAGTTTGAATTCATAGTAAAGTTATCATAAATCATGCATTACCTGAAAAAGCAAAAAAAAAAGAAAAAAAAATTGTTGCTCTTCAGTATAACTTATCCATGTTCTAGTGTCTCATAAAAGCAATATCCAGGTTTACACCACTGATTGACATATTGAACAATTGATTTAACTTAAACTCCAGTGTTCTTCTTTTCAAAACTGTGTGGAAATGTCCTTTAAGAACCATACCTGTCATATCTGATGCAGAATGATCAGACTGGGAAAAGTGTTCTGACACTGGCTTGCCAATCATTTTATTTGCAACTGTGCACTTGTGGGCATTCATCCAAGCTCTGAGTAACTGGCCTGTTTCTACTATGTAACCTGTCTCTGGACATTTGCTGCATTTGTTTAGAAAAACTAAATTTCTGGAAGTGCAAGTAAATCAGCCCTGTACTTCAAATCTTCTCTTCTGTGAAATTATTATGCTGGAAGTTGTACAAATCATGTGACATGTTTTGCATCCTAGATCGTTGCAACATTTTGGGCCTTTCTGGACTGTACTATGTTGTTAAGTATGTTTCTGACAAGAAAATTCTTTAGATTTGGTGGTTGGTTAATGACAACTGTAGGAGTGCTTGAAAAACATCTGTCAACTTGTCTTCCTCACTGAACATTGGTTGGAGGATCCTTATGATTTTGTACAGTATTTTAAGTTCCAAATGATATGTTTTTACTACTGGAACTTTGTTACAGGGGTTTCTGTCTTTAAACTGAAGCAGCTGATCCATGTGCAGCTCTGTCAATCTCCCTGGCAGAGTGACCTTGAGCAAGCATAGCATCTTTCAGCCTGCCAGCTGTATACCTCGTTCAGCCTCACTAGAGCAAATGCAGTGATAGGAAAGTGCTTCACTGTAAATAAATGACTTCTTTGTGTGTCTAGGATGATTACTGCTTCTGTGCAGATACATCATAGTTCAAACTCTAGTCTAACACATTTTAAGTTTTGCATAGGAATTCTCCCAGTTAGGTTTGGTGCCATTCTTATTTATAAATTTTACTCCATAACAGGTTCATATGTAAGATACCCTTGTAAGCCATTGTAAACCTAGCCCATTTTCCTTTCACATGGCAGAATCTAACCCTGCATCTTGTGTCTATGAGATAAATACCTTAACCATTATGCCAACCCCAAATCCATTGGAGCCCTTGGATCTGCTTATGTACAGTGAAAAAAAAATTCATTGCCAACTGAAAAAAATAGAGTGATTTCTTTCCATACTGAGGTATATTTCAACAATACTATGTTAACAGCGTGTTCAGTTATGGAGATATATTAGAAGCATTATGTTTATACCAAAAGCCATAAGATTCACTGTTTACTGTTGAAGTAAGTAGGAGGTAAGTACTAGTGTTTGTGGATCAGGGTTAGAGTAAGGGCAAGGACTATGTGCATGTGTGAGTGTTTATGGGTTAGTGGTGTAAGTAAATGTTTTGGAGTGTATGTTCCAGTCTTTATTGGTTAGTGTTAGAATATGATTTAGGTAAGGGGAAAGTTTTAATAGAGTGTGTGTGTGTGTGTGTGTGTGTGTGTGTGTGTGTGTGTGTGTGTGTGTGTGTGTGTGTGTGTGTGTGTGTGTGTGTGTGTGTTGTCTCTTTGTGAGTGTATCTGTGCACTTGTGTGTGTATGCATATCTGTGCACTAGTGTGCAGTTAGTTTGTCTGAATGTTCTTCATAAATTAATGCATAGGATTAGGATTATGGGCCAGTGCAGTATTAGTATTAACAGACCTGAGTAAGGTGCAAAGGGGAGAGGGTGAAGCTTTACATGCTTAAAGGTTATCTCTTGAAACATGTGTATTTTACTGTTCACATTTCAGTCTTGATCATTTGTTGTTGATAATCTGATAATCAGTGCTGTGAATATACATATAATATCATTCCCACAGCCTGCTAGCCATCAGCCATTCCACATTCAACTGGTACATTTGTTCCCTCTTGAAATGAGATCCAGTTTGGTTTGAATGTCATCCAGGTAGCTCTCAGTCTTTTTAGCTATGGTCCAAACTACTACCCAGAGGAGGTGGCTGATTTGAGGTCTCATTTGCAGAAGAGCCAGCTAAACCTTCCCCTCCACAGGGCATGCATGGCAATGTACATACTCTACCAAATACCACGTCTTATTTTAATTTGACAGAGACAAACACATATCCCCTGTCTCTTTGCTGCATATTGAAGAGCTGCATTAATAAGAGTGTTGACATTACAACAGACTGGACTGCCTTACCACCCTCATAATTTGGACAAACAAGCATTGGCTTCTTATTCACACCTTTGTTGTTCATCTATTCTTGTGTCCAGCACACTAACTGAATCCAAGTTGTCTAGCTCATAGTCTGGGTTTCATTTGTCTTTGCTACATAGCTGATGGCAGAATGATAATAACTTCAGGCTCCATGGTTACTTAGACACCCTATTTTCATGAGATAAAGATAACTTAATTGTAGAGTCATAGGTTCACATGTTCTTTTTAAGCTTAAGGCTAAAACAGATCAACAGAAAACTCAGCCACATCATCCAACAGTGTGGGAGACTAACAGGTTCCCTGTTAATTATGTTTTTTCCACATATCTCTGCCAAAAAGTTGTCATCACCAATCAAGTCATCCAGAATGTTTTTTTTTTTTCTAAATACATTTTTATAAAAAAAAATAACAAAAAGAGATAATAGCATTTGAATAACAATAGAAACATATAACAATATATAAAAAATACCAAACTGTTAAAAAGTCATAAACGCCACTATTTACAAGGGTGTCTAGTGAAGATCTAATATATATAATCCAGAATTTCTTTATAGGTTATTAGAGACACATTCTGCTTGATACATAGCAGCCTATTCTAAGAACTGGAATATGTTGAGTTAGGCATCTGTCATGCTGTCTGGAGATATTCATGATGATGTCATAGTGTAGGTCTGTGTCCCTGAAATGGACATTTTTAAGGTTAGCATCAAGAAATGTGCTATCGTCATACATTTAAATGGAAGAAACAGCACTGGAATTCAGTATGTCATTAAGAATTCATCCTTATAGGCTTTCAAGATGGCTGCACACTGACCAGCAGTTTAATTTCACCTCTCTCTGTATGAAAAAAGAGAAACTGAGGAATAAGAGACAGTAACTCTGCCAGTTTTAATAAATTCAGTTACTGGATAATAAGTACACTGCCTGTATGCCAGCAAAGAAGAAACTTAAAGAGCCTGAAAGAAAATCAACTAGAAAAAGTGAAGATAAAACACTGAATGGGAAGAATCCCAAAGCTATTCAGCAAAAAAGCAGTTCAAGCTCCAGGTTTGGTGGAAGACATGGCTTTGAGTAATCTAGATGAAAAACTAAATTAAATGTGCTTAGAGCTGATTAAAATAAGCAAAACATTTAAGTAATATATCAACTAAAATAACAAAAGGCTGGAAAATATGGAAGAAGCTTTAAACAGTTATTCAGATGAACTAATAAAACTGAAAAAAATCATAGGTAGAAATGATCAGAAGGTTGGTTGACTATGAGACTGCTTAAGAACAGATGTTTCAAAAACTGGTAGAGTTACAGGATAGAGCACTCAGGTACCTGTGAATTTTTGCTGTAGCAGAAAAACTGGAAGGAACAGGGTATATTAATTTTATGAAAGCACACATAATCAACTGGACTGGTATTCTCGGACAGGGTTTGTTAACTGAAATGGTACATCATGTGTATGCTCCAAAATTGCTGATGAGAAAACAGCCAAGACCCGTATTACTAAATATGCAATCATGTCAGCAGAAAGACTGATCCTAACAAAACTGTGGTAGAAGGGGAAAGTATTAAAACCTGGCAACAGTATAATACTTGAGGAAAATGATTATTCACTGCACTCCAGGCAGAAGAGAAACAAATATATTTCAGCAATCAGGGAATGTTGAGAGGCAGGTATGAGACTCAAGCTGCTATAGCCAGCTGTCTTCAGAATATTTTTCCAATGGGATCAAATTAATTTTTTGAGGCAGAACAGGATAAGGAGGAAATACAAAGGTTATCCCAACTAAAAGTGGCCCATCAAACAGAAGTTGACTCTGCTTCTTATTCTTCTGATAATAAATCTCATAGAGAGACTTTGCTAGTGAAAATATTTCCAGTTTTCCAAGGGGAAATGTTTGAGAGACAGGGAAAAGCAAAGGAGTTCACTGGAAGTATCAGGAGTAACTTGAACTTGAGCAAGAGTATGAGTTTGGGAGATGGAGATGAACAGGAGGAAGACTAGCAGTACTGAAGTTATTGAATGAATGTGAGATTATGAAGCATCAATGAAATTTGTGAAATGTGGCTGTACAAAAAAAGGAGTAACTGTACTTTTGTTGACTTTTCTAAACTTGTGGGGTACTGAAAAGCATATGCCCCACTTAAAGTCATTAATGATTGGAAGGACACAAGGGGGAGGAAAGAAAAGAGGAAAGATAACTGTATGTACAAAAATTTAATTTTGTTAACAGTATTTGTATAAAGCATTGCATGATATAAATTGCATGTTTTATAATAAAAAAAAATATTGCTGTGTGTGATAAAGATACTAAAGTAAACTAGTGCCCTAGTGCCTTTTTTTCTTTTTTACTTTTATGAAGTGGAGGAATTACAACATAAAAAGAGAAGAAAGGCTGGGCAAAACCATGTTTAAGCTAATAGGCTGTATTCTTGGGTTGTTGAAGTGAGGGATGGGGTGTAAAAGTGCACAGATCATAATACATTCTCAGCAGATATGTTTTTTTCTTACCTTTACATAGGTGAATGTCTGTATTAAGGCCCTTGGCTTAAACTGATAATACGTTTTAAGTTTGGTCAATTAAATAGGAGAAGACTGGATGTAATAAAAACTTTTCCTTTACCAAATAAATGTTCAGCATTTGTTGAGAAGTTGGCAGCTGTACATTTTGTTCTTATGTTTCCATGGAGATAAGCTGACTACAGGTGCAGGTAATAAAAGCCATAAGCACTTTTTAGGGCTAAATGTTAATGTTTTTATAAAGCAAACAAGCTGATTTTCACATCTGAAAGATAAATAATGATATGACAAGAACAGACAGCAATTAGTGAAAGTAGGACCAAAGGTTACAACATATATTTTAGCAAGAATCACCTTAATTTTAGGTTAGGCAATGTGTGTGCATGTTTGATTTGGGATAATTGTTCCTATCAGGAGGGTTCAACTTCATTATTTGAAGATGTACATAAGTTTGTGTGTTTGTTTTAAGTTAAAAGGTATTGGGGAGGTTCTGGGTTTTTTTTTTTTGAGGGGTTTTCATTTAAACAAAAAGTCTTGTAAAATGTGACATATTCAAGTAGAGATGACAAGAAACAACTATATAAAAGATCAGCCTGCCAAACATTAGTGGATGCATGTAACAAAAATTCTGGAAATAGACGTTTCCCAGGATTCACTAATCCTCCGTGTAAGACTAGATTAGTCTTACACAGAAGAGCCAGTCTAAGAGTAAGACAGCAGCGTGCCATGCATATTAATGAGGGCATGCTGCCTCAACTCTAAGGCTAACACAGAGCGTGCACGAGTGCAGTGGGCATGTCGGACTGCTGAGCAGTCCAAAAATCCACACCCCTGCAAGTCTGACACTTGGGAAATTTCTACTTACATGAGTGAGTCCGCTCAAATGTGTACATACCCAACACTGCACTCCCCCACATTCTAAACCCCTGTACAATTATAAAATGTAAAACATTTTTTTTTTATTATTTCCGATATAGCTGCCCTTATTTGCGCATGTTTGTGTGGGTTTGCCCAGTGCTTAGCTACAGTTAGCAGTTTAGAGACCGAAGAGGATATTAAGAAACTTATATGCAAATTAAGCAAAATACAGATAGTGTAGTGGTAGAGCCTTCGCCCAAAGAGGAGGCATTCCTGGTTCGAGTCACATCACTCCCCCTTCTATTTTCTGTTGAAAATCTGTATATAAAAATAATTCCTGACATTTATCATTTACATTTTTGTAAAAAGCATTGAAATGGCCTATGTAGTAGTGAACGAATTTTATATATATATATATATATATATATATATATATATATATATATATATATATATATATATATATATAAAAGAAGGTGAAATGGCTATGCATACTGATGTATGCATAAGTAACATATCTTAAGCAATGTGAAGCACTGCTAAGCAAAGTTTACCAGTATTAAGCATATTTAAATGTAATTGCTTGTAGTTGAGCACTGCATTATCTAGCGTAATGGCTTTATGTGTAGCTGCACATCGCGCCAACTAGCGCAAACAGAACATGTTTGCATGGAGTTGTGTTCCGCACTAACCAGTGCAACGGCGGGTAACATTGAGCAACGTAGAGCAATGTTGGGCAAAGTTGAGCAAAGTCAGCTAAACACAGCCACCCCTTCTAGCCGGTCTGGCCAGTAGTAAAATAAAAAGCAATGACAGGGCTCGAACCTGGGATACTGTGTACCATAATCACAATACTGAACCACTAAGCCATGACAGTATTTCACAACCATGCACTTTCAACACACACATACATATCAATGGACGTTTATCCATTGCTAAGTAAATGTGCCTTCAGCTGAGTTTTTTCAAAACTGGCCAATCACAAATAAGTGCGGGAAATGAGGTATATTTAAGCTCCATAGATGGGAATACTTGCCATAACTGGTTGTAGCTCCCATCTGCAGGCAGCATGGCTGGTGCTGGAGAGGGTTCTCGGTTTCAAGCGCAACATTGGGGCATTGAGGAGTCAAAAGTAATGGTTTGGCTCCTTGTCCATAATCATGAGGATAGACTCCTTTGGGGCCAGTACCAGGGCACCCAATACAAAGCTGAAGCCTGGAACTGTCTAGCTCATGAACTCACCAGTGCCACAGGTGTCCTTCAGACTGGTGAGCAGGTCAGACACCACCACGCAGACCTGAAGAGACACAAGGAGGATCAACTGGACCAGTGGATCCAGGAGGCCCACAGGATGGAAAATGCCCCACTACTGAGTAAGTAGCCATGGAATTAAATATGTAAGAATTGCTATTCTAGTCTATACTATGGATAGGTATGTCTCAATATCACTTCATTTACTTCACAGCTGCAGGTGTCCGCGCTGCGAACCAGCAAGCCTATGCAGATAGGCTGCTAAGGCTGCACCACCAGGCAGGTTAATAATTATTCTGCATGTCCTGTTATATAAAATAAATGAGGCAGCCTGAAAAAAAGTGTTTTAACCCAATAAATAAAGGTATAATAATTCTTTAATAATTATTCTTCATGTACTGTTATATAAAATAAATGATAGAGCCTCTAGAAAAGTGTTTTATGTCTTTAATAAAGGTATAATTCCTGGAGTGTGTCTCTGTCATTTTCTTTGATATGTTGTTGTACTCTTGCATTATAGAAATAGTACTGTTGTATTAAGCACTGTTAACCCACACTTGGGTAGGCCCATATAAAGTGGATGAAGGGAATGCCAGTAGCTTTAAAGCATATTTACCATCCTCAACTGTTAGTTCATGCTCAGCATGTACAGGTTAATCTGGCAAATGAGTAGCTTGGTATTGTGTTCCCCAGAAATGTCAGTGTACTGCCAGAAATGTAGGGAGCTGTTAACATATAACTGATAATTTCACCTGAACATATCTAGATAATTATAGGAATGTAGAACTGTCAGTGTACCATCTCAGCAGTAGTGTGTAAGAGCAACTCACAAAATATGTAGCAGTAACATCTGCATCCCGGACAGTTTGTATGTCAGATACAGCTCATGTATATAAAGATCTAGCAAATCCCCTTACACAATTTGAGGATAATTGGGTAGTATAATAATACATGTAGGGGACATATAACTGCAGTTAATAGGAATGAATTGTAAACCAGAAGGATATAAAAGTTGTTAATGGACCTATTTTTTTTCACCCTACTGTATGTGCATAAAAAATGCAATTCCACACCTCAATGGATATGTCTAATCTCACAACATTTGTTGGGACATATGTCCTATTGGTTAATAAATATCTGCATTTATTTTGATGCATGTGCCCTGTTCAAATACCACAATATTGGTGGGCTGTTGCCATCAATTAAACCTGCATGCTGTTGTAATGTCCACTGTTATTCTATATATGCATGTGTTATGCTTACTGTTCAACAGTTGGAACTCTGGTGTGTTGGGTTAACGGGAATACTTCTGCATGCTGTTATAACTAACTGGGAATGCTGTTGACTGTTACTAACCCATATTTTCATTAAATCCTCCAAAACATAGAACTTATGGGAAGGCCGGTCCCAGCGGACATACCTGTCCCACCTCAGCTGGCAATGACACCTGGCACCAGCAGGTCCTGTGCCCAGCCTGTGACCTCCTCCTCCATTGGCCCTGTGCCACCTTCAGGTGGAAATGCTACAGGGGATGTGGCTCATCTCCAGTGCAAGCGTGGGTGAAGGAGGGCTACCCATCACCCTCTGAACAGTCTGGGCTGTGGTGCATACAGAGATCGAGAGTTTGTCGCTGATCCTCTATGCCAGCTTGAGGCATGAGTGGCATGACTCATGGGTGAGCCTGCCCCTCCTATGCAGCCCCCAGCACAGCCACCCTCTGGGCTGTGACAGTGCAGTGGTGACTGCACATGGGTGGGGATCTCAGTTCCACTGTTGCCATCTGTGGGCTCATGGGCTTGCTATTTCCAAACATCCTTCCCCGTCAATGGTGTTCACCCACCACATGTGTCATATTCTGCCCCTGTATGCATCTTGTTTGTCTTGTCTGCTTACCTCCCCAACCTACCTCCCCAAATATACCTACTTCCCCTACCCCACATTCCACTCTCACCTGAAACAAAAAGGGCAATCTGCTCCCAAAAAAACATATGCCTCATACATAGCTGCCCATTTTGCACACATGTCCACTGGACACATAAAATGTAATTTAATCAGCAGTGTGACATACTTTGTTGTTCTCACCCCTCTCTCAGGGGTGGAAGGTTTCATATTTCCCTCCAAATTTATTGCATATGCACAGCTGTTGCTGTTAAATAAATGGGCAGCTATGAACCTTTCCTACACCCATCCTGCACATCCTGAGCTGTTTCCCCTACTGTCTTTCCCTCTTTGTGCCCCTTTTTCACCACTTTCCTATCTCCCCATTTTCTTTTCTTTCAAAGAAATGAGCGCAGGGGTTAGCGGGAGTAACCACTTTTTAGCAGTAGTTAGTGGGTTTGCGTGAGTGTACACTAGTATGTGCTTAGCTAAGCATTGCTAAGCATCACGCAAACCCATGCAAACCCACTTACAACTGCTTAAAAGTGCCTTAGTCACTCTATATATGAGGGCCCTTGTTCTGCTCAGCAGCAAAATAAAACACCTCTGTCAGTCTCAAACCAAGGACCTTGTACAAACTACACTGCATGAAGTACCACTAAGCCACGGTAGATATACAACAAGTTGATGCTGAAATAAATATATCATGCATCAGAGTGACTGAATGTAAAGGAAAAATAGGAATGCCATAACACACAACTTGTTTTGTGGATCTTTACAAGCAGTTGTTGTGGAATTGCATTACATGACTGTGATAAGAGAAGCAGCCATTCTAGCAGGAAATAATGTTGCAGCAGCACTTTACAACCCCCACACAGTATCATAGCAGGACAAACACTGGCATATCTGATTAGGGCAGAGTCCATACCTCCCAACTGTGCCTAACTTTCAGGGATGTTCCTGATTTTGAAACAAATTTTAGCTGTGTCCCTCTGAAAAGTACTGATGTTGGCCAGAAAGGTGGTGAATTACACTTAATGAATAATGACAATAAGTAAGAGTTAGACACTGCTTGTACTTCAGAAAAGGTGTATTAATCCATATGCTCTGGTTCTCTCAAAGTCTCAACTTAATGGCATTAATATTTTAAAAGTGTACCTCACTTTTACCTACTTTTCCCTGAGTCTGTTCAAATATGTACCTGAGTGTTTGAGAGGCCTGGCAGAGGCAGAAACACACAGGCATATCAGCTTTTCTGCTGTTACACACTGTGCAAATAGCTTTGGAAGGAGTTTCAGAAGCATACCCTTCTGAAGGATACAACACTGAAATACCAAAGGATGTAGCCATGTACTGGTAGCAACCAACTGTAACAATGCCATTGTTCCAATGCTGAAAAGACTGCTGTGGTGCACAGACAAAGAATAACAGGCTAACCTCTGGCTACCATGTGGATAGGTCCACAGTTGGGAGAAACGCAGACAGAACACTTGCCTTGATAAACTAACAAGTACACAGCAACCCTTTAAGTCCAGCAAGATAAAATTCACACAATAATACATAATGCTCTCTGTACTTCTGCACCCCTACCCAAATGTAGAATATACCTGTGTGCTCAGGGTCTACCAAGGATGTAGGTAGGCATACTCAGTACTGAAATTTGTCCAGTTATTTTTTCTTTTTTCTTGAGCAGCCTGTGCTAATGTCAACACTAAAAAAGCTCAAACTGTTCAGAAGTGAGTAAATTAATATTCACAGTATAGCAGTTCACAAACAATTCATGTGCCGAAGGAATACATCTCAATAACTAGTTTTGTATGGCAGTTAATTGTACAATTAGAAAAGAAAGCACATACTCCCATATATCTTGGGTTAGCATTTTGAGGGGCGAGTACAATTCTACACTGAAAAGTGTGTACTGGAAGCAGCAACATTCAGGTCTGAGTACAACATTTAAATTACTGGCTACAGCCCTGGCCAATTGTTGAAAATGATCATCTTGTCTTCATATTGTGGCATCATTCTTGGTGAGGGTAAGATGCTACTCAAGGTCAGGGTCATATCGGCCTGGGCTACATGCTCAGAGAGCTCCTTTATGTCTCTTTTCACGTAGTCCAGGGAGGTACGTCTCAGGTCATTCACACCAGCATGGACAATGACTGAGTTATATTTGTACTTGCCTTGGAGTGACCTGAGTGCTTGTGTTATGTGGTGGATCCTAGCGCCCGACAGGCTGCTCACTGTGACCCTCTCCTTGTTCAGCCTGGTGAGCAGGACATCAGTGTGCCTGACGATAGAGTCACCTATTACAAGTGTATCAGGTGTGTTGTTTAGTCTTAAGGGCTGTGACTGTTCAGCACACTGGCTTTGTGAGATATGTGTTGCATGTGTTTTGTTTTGGGGTAGCAGCTGCTTGGGTGTCTGCTTTGGAGGTCTCTGCTGCTTAGGCAGATCTTTATTTAGAGTATGTTTTTGTGTGATTATGTGTTTGGTTTGCTGTCGTGGTAGGTCTATGTGAGACTGGAATTGTAGTGAGTGTGGTTTCCTTCTCCTCCTGACTGGTTATGCCAGTACTGAGTTGAGAGAGCTTAGCCTCCAGTTTGGCTATATGGTTGCATCTCTCACATGGGTTGGAATTTGTTGGGAGGAGGAGAGGGTTGTCTGTGTACATGAGGCAGTTGTAACATTGCCTCAAGATTCCCAGATTCACCAGCTGGACCAGACAGGAGATTGACAACTGACCTTTGGACATGCCAGAATAATATTGGGAGTTCCTTAATGATTGAAAACAAGGGCCAGTGGGGAGTAAGGGTGTAGTGCTTTTAATTTTTAGTGCTGACTTATATAATTGCTTTAGTGAGCAAGTGCCAGGTAACTTAAGTGCAATGTGTTACAGGTAACTTAAATGCAAAAACAACAAACAGTAACTTTCTTTCAAGTGAAACAAGGAAATAAGTACAGTAAGCAATGCAGATATCACAAGTGATCCACAGATGCGCTGAGAAGCCGCGTATTAGGTGAAATTAGCGTTCCAGGGAAATAACAAGCAAACAAACAACAAGCATATAAACAAAGCTAGATTCAGCAGGCCTGGATCTAGTCTATTCTACAGCAAACAAGGTGTACCAATTTCAGTAAGATACAGTTCAAATATTCAGGCACTATAAACCTTTAACCAGAAATTCCCAGCTCAGAAGGGCAGAGTCCAGCCTCTTCTCCCACAAGAGTGCAGACCACGAACCTTCTTAATGTAAAATAACTGGCCTGAAGCCCAAGTGCTTAAACCAGAACTAATACACTTTAAGAATAACAGACACTGGGCTCTCAATCAGCAGTTCCCAACTTAGAAGGATGAAAGCTACCTGTCCTGCCACCACAGTGCATGCCACAAACCTTCCTAATGTAAAACAACTGGTCTGAAGCCCAAGTGCTTAATCCAAAAGACTTAGAATGATAGCTACATTTTAATCAAGTTACTACCAAGCAGTAATAAATACAATTGAATACTTTAGAGAATGCCTGGATTAGTGCTCAAGTTACACAAACAAAGCTAGATCCAGCAGGCCCGAATCCAGTCTATGCCACAGCAAACAAGGCGCACCAACTTCAGTAAGAAGCAGTTTAGATATGCATGCACTATAAGCCTTTAACCAGAAATTCCCAGCTCAGAAGGGCAGAGTCCAGCCTCTCCTCCCACAAGAATGCAGACCACGAACCCTCTTAATGTAAAATAACTGGCCTGAAAGCCCAAGTGCTTAAACCAGAATTAATACACTTTTAGAATAATAGACACTGAGCCCTCAATCAGCAGTTCCCAACCTAGAAGGATGTAAGCTACCTGTTCTGCCACTACAGTGCAGACCACAAACCATCTCAGTACAAAACAACTGGTCCGAAGCCCAAGTGTTTAAACCAAAAGGCTTAGAATGAGTTATACCAAGCAGTAATAAATACAATTGAGTACTTTTAAGATGATGCAAAAGTTAAAAAAAAGTAGGTAGAAACACAAGTACAGTAAAAGCAGATGAATTTTTTTTTCCTGAACAAGTGCTGAGATCAAAGAAACAGATTTGAGTGCTGAAACTAGAAAACTGGCTAGTTATAAGAAAAAAAAAACTAAGCTAGAAGACTTCCCTCCAACACAGAAGGGCTTGGGGGCTCAGAAGCCTACAAATAGTCTATACCACTTAACAGGAAAGGCAGGAAACAAGCTTAATTTTTTTTTTCCCAGATGCTCTCTTTGTACACAGTCGGAGTGCCTGAAATCAGAATATGATCTCACTGCACTCAGTTGAGTGAGCAAATGAGATGGGCCCAGAAGGAGTATCCAAACACAAATTTACAAGAGGGGCGGGCAGTTGCAAGGCCACTAAGATTAACACCAAAACAAAAACAGGGAAGGTGGGTGGGACTAACTGAAGAGCAGAGTCAAAACTTTCAGTTCAGTTAATATTCCTTCCACACAGTTAAAATCAATTTAAATACTGTATTTTTAAAAAAAAAAGTGCAGATAAAGGTACTTAAATTCTCTTATACGTCCAGTTGAATACAACAAGTTCTTAGCTGGCCAAAGCTGAGGTTTATAAGCAGAAAATATTTCACACTGTACCACTTAAATAGGCAAGGACAGGAAATCAAATAATGTGGCTACCCCCACACCTGCAATTACTAACAAATAATAAAATTCAAGCAGCACTAACTGAAGAGCAGAGTCAAAACTTCCAGTTCAGTTAATAATCCTTCCACACAGTTAAAATCAATTTCAATACTGTATTTTTTTGAAAAAAAAAAGTGCAGATAAAGGTACTTAAATTCTCTTATACATCCAGTTGAATACAACAAGTTCTTAAGGTATGTAACAGATATGTATTTACTGGCATGTAGAAGATGTTTTTGAAGATTACTCTACATAATGTGAACCATTCATATGTGGCAGCAGTACTTATCTATGCACAGATGTCCTGCTTAACTACTGCCATGGAAAATTCAGTGTGTACCTGTGGGCAGTGGGACATAACTGTGAAATGTGTAGCTCAGCATTAAATGTCAAACATCTGATACATGTTATCTGTGTTCTGTACAGTAGTGTGGCCAATGGCTGTTTGGGGGATTAGCCCAAACATTTATATAAACATGGGTGTGACAGAGTAACACATTCATGATAGTCATATTAAAGTGTAGCTTAGCATTGACAACTGCTGTACCAGGCTAGTATGCTAATCTAGCATTTGGAGCTATATATACCCCCTTTAATGTTACTGTGTGTTCACATGTGATACATGTTCATGTTGCAGCAAGGTCCAACAGTTCAGCTGTGAGGTCCAGGGACTTACAACAGTGTGGATCTTGTGTGGGTACACATGCTGAAAGATATATATGTGTCATATAAATTAACATCTGTATATGTGCATTGAGCAAGGGACATATTGCAACTGTTTGTGAAGGGTGGACATATATATGTTGGTGAAGGTTGTTATGTGCTTATTTGTATGTAGGTTTTAGTGTGTGACAAACAAGACAGCATACAGTGCTGGTATATGATGTGTGGTGGTTAAACACTGTGAGTGTTTAGTTCAGTTTGCAGCCGGTGAGGCCTGCTAAAGCTACCTGGGCTGTGAACACTTTAATGCGTTTCTCACAAGACTGTGCAATATTATTACGTTACTGTATACCTCACACCCTTTGTATAATTGATATTCCCACCATGAAAAGTGGACTGTATATGTGTCTATATGTATTATGTATATGTACACCAATGGATGTGTATATGTATGTATGTATATATATATATATATATATATATATATATATATATATATATATATATATATATATATATATATATATATATATATATATATATATATATATATATATATATCCTATCATTTATATTTGGTTACCCACTATCCTCATACTGTTTCTGTATATATTCTCTTGTTCTGCACTTTACCCTTCCCTGAATTCATTTCTAGCCTCACTCATAATTGCCTTTCCTAGTGCACCTGCCCTATTTTACTGTCTTCAGACTCATATATTAATGTTTTTTTTATGTTTTGCCTTGCTTTTAGCTGCTAGTAATACCGCTCTCTCCCCCTGCAAAGCCCCTCTCTATTGTAGCTTATTTTAACCATACAGCACTGGGTTTCCTTCAAGTAAATCTACTTGTGTAGCTTGAGGCCAGTGTCCTTGTGTAAGCTTACTTCTGCTCATATTTTATTTCTTTTTATTTTATTTCTGGTGACTATATCTTTAGAAACTTTATATCCTTGTCTCTCACGTTTTTCACTATCCTTTCTGATTGTTTCTATGACTTCATCTTGACCAGGGTGCTAGCCCAGCCCAGTATTAGTCATTACCCCCCCCTCACTTCCTCTTCCGAGTCGTCATAAGTGCCTCCCAACAGCAGGAGCCATTTTGAAACCTTCCTTCCCCTTCATGCTGCTGAGCATCTGCTGCTCTGTGTAAGGTAAACTTTTGATTCTTTGGCATTAACTGTTTTGTGATGTCTTTTCTGTTGCCTTAACTGCTTTAAATCTTACAATATTTGATGATTATTATGTTGCTTTATCTGCTTTAGGTCATATAGTATTTTGTGATTATATTGAGATGAATATTGCTTGCATATGCAGTTTTGGTGTACTTTTTCTCGCGACTCGAGTTTTGTGAATATTTAAAGTCTATTTTCCCTGTTGTAAGGAGCTCCAGCACCTTATGATCATAAGTAGCTTAGCGTTTGAATTGTACTCATATTATTTCCTGTTTTTTATTGAAAGAAAACTGTAAATGTGAATATTTACCAACTAAGTTTCTTGCTGCATGGAGCAACAGGCACCTTAACTTCACATTTAGATTTATCTATAGTATTTTCACTGTAATTTCTTGGTGTAGCACTAAAGTAAAAGGAAGAACTATTGCCTGAAAGTGTACCAGTTGTTTTTGTCCTCAGTATCCTGGATTTCTGTTTTCTTGCTTTGTGAATTATTGCTTTGTGTATGTCTACACTGTGCTGTTGTTAACTACTGTTGTTCTGCATTACTTTATGCATAGGTGTAAACACTGCTGTGTTCTTAACTATCTATGTTTGTAAGACACTCATACAATGGAAATTAATGCTAGGTATACTGTCTCTGCCTACCTGCATTAATTTTTTTCTCTCTACCCAATGTATTTTTGTCTCGCGCTCTTTTCCTGAATTTCTTGCTCATAACTAATCTCCCTCCTCTCTGTTTTTATAACCCTGGCAGATTTTTCCCTGCAGTTTTCTCCTGGCCACAGTACAGGCAGCACAGGTGTGAGGACCTTAACAGATACCCTGCAACTCTAACTATTTGCCCAGAAGCCACCATTTTAAGCTTAAAATAATACCACTGAAGTATGTGTCCCAGTAAATAACTACTAAATAAGCTAATCTTTTAATTAATGCTAGACTTTATAAGCACAATAAGAATTTACAGTGTTTTTTTTTTTTTTTTTTGCTAGTCACCATGAAAAGCAGACAGTAGCAGCTCCTATCCTTTCTCTTTGGTTACCCACTATCCTCATACTGTTTCTGTGTATATTCTCCTGTTCTGCACTTTACCCTTCCCTGAATTCATTTCTAGCCTCACTCATAATTGCCTTTCCTAGTGCGCCTGCCCTATTTTACTGTCTTCAGACTCTTACATACTAATGTTTTTTTTATGTTTTGCCCTGCTTTCAGCTGCTAGTAATACTTCTCTCTCCCCCTGCAAAGTCCTTCTCTATTGTAGCTTATTTTAACCATACAGCACTGGGTTTACTTCAAATAAATCTACTTGTGTAGCTTGAGGCCAGTGTCCTTTTGTAAGCTTACTTCTGCTCACATTTTATTTCTTTTTATTTTATTTCTGGTGACTATACCTTTAGAAACTTTATATCCTTGTCTCTCAAGCTAGTTTTTCACTATCTTTTCTGATTGTTTCTATGACTTCATCTTGACCAGGATGCTAGCCCCTCTCCAGTTGCTCCTCTACCCTACCCCCATTCCTACACCCCCCATTACAATTACCTTTATATCTAACTATCCTTCCCCTTCCTGTCCCACTAGCCACAATTCATCTTCCTGCCTATTGCCACAACCACCTTACTAATCTGTCAATCTTGTCAACACTACTTCATCTATACCACTGTCTCACTACCTACTCTCTGACCATATTTTATTCCATCATGTATTATTTTCTAATATCTTCTACACTACTCCTTATTCTCTCTATCTCCACCTCTTACCACTCCAATCTCTCTGACCCACTCCTATGTTTACCAACTTCTCACTCATACAACATATATCTAACTACTTCATCTTTTACTATTTCCCCTAATCTCTTTACTACCTCTATCTCAAGTCTATATAAACTATCCATAACTATCCATTATACAGGTTTTTAAACCTCTCCACAAAGCTAAGTCAAAACTATACAAACTCCATCTAACAATTACTACACACTCTCTCCTCACTAAAAACCTACTTTGTTCTGGAGATATCCATCCCAACCCTGGCCCCTCTTCTCTCCCCAAAACTACCTCTACACTGCCCCCATCTTACTCAATTAACAGTCACCAACCTCAGTCACAACAATCATCTTCATCCAAATACTTAATTATTTACTCATTGAATATTCAGAGTCTAGCAAATAAAGTCAGTGAGCTGCACTCATAGATAGCTCTCAATACCCCTCACATCCTCTCCCTATCTGAAACCTGTCTCAAGCCACACATCTCAAATAGTGAAATACTCCCACCAGGTTATAATATCTTCCGATCTGATAGACCTGTAAAAAAGGTGGTGGCTTGGCCATCCTCTACTCAAACATTCTTAACCTCTCACCATACCCTTCCCCAATTCCTGACTTCCTCCCAGCTGAAATCATCATCCTTAACTGCCATCTGAATCCCCACAAAAAAACTTGCAATTGCCTCTATCTACCTTCCTCCTGGTAACAATATGTCCATTCTTGAAAACATCCTATCCTGGTTCTCCTACAACATACCATATGAGACACTTATCCTTTGTGATGTCAACATTGATTAGTCCAAACTCACAACTGACTCCCTCCAACTCAGTATCCACCTACACGGCCTCCACCAACTTATAACATCTCCCACTCGCTTCCATAAAAATTCCTCTTCCAGCTCCATCATAGACTGGATCCTTACCAATTCCCCCCATCAATATCACAATCCCACCACCTTACCTGACTCCCTCAGTGATCATCTCCCTACCACCATCTTAAGACACTACTCCCATATTCCTAAACCCCACCTTAGCAAAGAATGTCGAAAACTATCGACTTTCAGTTCATCCCAATTTAACTCCATTCTCCACAACATAGATTGGTCCATTCTAAAACACCTCCCCTAAATGATGCTGTAAGCACTTTCAATAGCATCTTCATGCTCCCTCTAGGAAGATCAGAGTAAAATCAAACCATGCTCCCTGGCTCTCCAAAGAGACACTAGGTCCCTTATGAAACAAAGAGATCATGCTTGGAAAACCTGGACTAAAACTAAACAACCAACTTTTCTTCAAAAATACAGGCAACTGAGGAACCTTGCAAAAAAACATACAACTAATGACAAAAAGTTATACTATAGCTCTGCTCAGCTTAACAACAAATCCAATCCTAAAAATTTTCGTCAACTCTCAACAACATCCTCTATCCTGAAAGCCCTATAATCCCTCCCCATACCCTAACTCTTCCTCTCAGGAAACAGCTACCCTCCTGAATAAATACTTTATCTCTTCCATCCAAAAATCTGATAACCTCTAAGCCAAACTCTACTTCGACACCCACCTCTCCAAGTCCCACTAACACAACTTTGTTTTCTTTTGAGCCAGTTCCCATTACTTACATCAAATCTGTACTACTCAAGCTAAAACCTTGCTCTCCTTCCACTGACAATCTATCTCCTACATTCCTCAAACTTGCTGCTGACTCAATTGCCTATCCTGTATTTATACTAATTAACCGATCTATTCTGGAATCAACTGTCCCCACCCTTTGGAAATCTTTCTTCACTATCCCTCTTCATAAAGGTGGAAACTCCACTGACCCCTCAAACTACTGACCCATTGCCATTCTGTCCCCCCTCTCCAAGATATTAGAAAAATGTATTCACTCACAGCTTCTCAATCACCTCCTCACACACCACTTACTTACCCCTACCCAACATGGATTTCGTCCTCAATATAGCACCACCACTGCCATCCGCTCCTTCACTCATATCATTGCAGAGGCCATAGACAACAATAAACTCATTTTCTGTCTCTTCCTAGATCTCTCCAAAGCTTTCAATACTGTCTCTCATCCTCTACTACTATCCAAACTCGCAAATCTCCACCTATCCCCCTCCACACTTGCCTGGTTTAATAGTTAACTATCTGGCAGGGAACAATCTGTCAAATGGTGCTCATCCTCTTCACCTTTCTTTTCCATCTCTACTGGTGTTCCCCAAGGCTCCATCTTGGGACCCCTTTTGTTTAACATCTTCACCAATGATCTTTATACCTCATGAAAAGAATCCTCCCTTATTCAGTATGCCAACGACTCCTCACTTATATCCATCTCAAATAACATTCCTGAACTACACTCCCTGACCCAACAGGCCCTACTATCCACTGAACAATGGCTCTCTCACAACCTATTGATCCTACCTCCCAAAAAAGACCAAACTCCTACTTTTCCTTCCCCGTTCTCTTTCTCATCACAAAACCTCCATTTTTATTACATCTTCTAACACTACAAATATCCAACTTACACCCACACAAAACTCTTAGGGGGTCATTATCAATGACAAACTCAAGTTCAACCTACACATACTCATATGTATAAAAAAAAAAACAGAAACTAGGTCTGCTATATCGGAACAAAAAATTCCTAACCTCTGAATCGAGACTTACCCTGGGCCAGGCACTCCTCCCCTCCCTCATATACACCGCCCCAGTTCTTACCAATATCCAGGCCTCCACTCTAAACAAACTGCAACAGGCTTACCATAAAATAGCCAGATTCATTACTAACTCCCCATACAACTCACACCATTACATTTCTTTAAACTCTCTTCAACGGCTTGAACTTCCCCAGTTTCTGCTATTTTATCAGTTTCATATGCTACACTCAATTCTTTATAAACCCTCCTTCTGTCCATCTCTATCTTTCTTAGTCTCCATCTACATCCCATCCCAGACCCTCCATACTTCTAACCAACAGTTACTTGATATCTACCACCCAAAAAGGTCAGTAGGCAAACTACTCTACAAACAGTCCCTTTCCCATGCTTGGAACAAACTTCCCCTTGACTTACGTTCAGTCTCCCACACCTCACATTTTAAAAATGAACTACAAGCTTATTTTCTCAATTCCAGAACCTGCCCTTGCCATGACCCTACCTAGTCTTCCTTCCCTTTATGTACCCTCAAAAGGACCATAATTAGTATTTCATTACACCTCTCTCTCCAATGTGTCTACTATGCATTTGCACAATTTTATACAAACAAATTTTTTTTCATTGTTGACCTATTGAACTATATCAATGTAAAATTGTTACTTAGCTTATTTTTAATGCAACTTTAACTTTATGTATCCCGACATATGTGAATTGTTTTGCTATAACTGCTATTATATCAATATTGTTTAAAATTGTACTTGTTTTAAAATGTATTACTGGAGCTTTTCTCCTCGGGTCTCCACTGAAAATGGGCCACAAGCCCAGTTGGACAAACCCGGTTAACAAATGTCAATAACTAAATATATATATATATATATATATATATATATATATATATATATATATATATATATATATCTATATATATATATATATATATATATATATATATATATATCCAGAGAGAGAGAGAGTCATATATACTCATACACACCCACATCTACTTGTTGCAGTAGATTCTATGTAAAGTTGACTGAATGTGATGGTCAATGTGTTGGTGAATATGTCAAGGATGTGTATTTGTGGGATAGCTTAGTGGGAAACTGTTTTTGTCATGGTATTATGGGTCCTTACTTTGATCCCAGTAAAAGCTGTGTATGCTGTTGCTAGGCAGATAAAGCACTATGGCATACAATCTGATGTAGTCCCTTGGTGTTAACTGTGGTGTGTCTTTGGAGGCTAAAGCACTACATGTATGCTTATTGATTGGTACTGATGTTGAATCCAAATCCTGCATATACTGTAGTACAACTTGAAGCTCTGGGCATAAACAGCAAAATATGGTGTATGTCCACATTGCTTGGAACCACTGTTTTGTGTGGTCCCAGTAGTCCTCACAGATTACATTCCTCAAGCTTAAGGTTTTGTAAGTACTGACACACAGTACTGCATGGTACACATGTAAAGCTTATCTGGGTTGCCATACCTTTGTGTCTTGTAATTATGTCTGATGTGTGTGTGGGTATGCTTGTAGCATGTCCTCTGTCATATGTGTTACAACGGATCTACCTGACAACACCGACACATCACAACACCGACAACAAAATCACCGACACCACATAACCGACATTTCACAAACACGAAACCTCACATGCCCAACACACCATAATCCCGACAATCAACAAACAAAACACATCCCCTGTCCAAAAAGCACACACACAACACAAGCACACCAAAATCCTTACAAACCAACACTAAACCTCACATACACAACTACCTACAACCTTAACCCAAACCCTAACCCTAAGGTCCGCCACTATCGCACACTCACCTAACCCGCGCCCTAACCCTAACTCACTTAACCCGCCCCTAACCCACAGACTATCACAATCGCACTTACCTAACCCGCCTAACCCTAACTCACTTAACCCGCCCTAACCCACAGACTATCACAATCGCACACTTACCTAACCCGCGCCCTAACCCTAACTCACTTAACCCACCCCTAACCCACAGACTATCACAATCGCACACTTACCTAACCCGCGCCCTAACCCTAACTCACTTAAGCCACCCCTAACCCACAGACTATCACAATCGCACACTTACCTTACTCGCACCCTCACATCCGTCACTACCGCATACTTACACAGCCTTTTCCCATGTCGGTGTTCTCAGCGTCGAGGTTTTGATCCATCGGTCTTCTCAGTTTTCGATCTTCTGGCGTCGGTGTTCTCGTTGTCGGCGTTCTGACCTTTCGACGTTGTCAGATAGACCCGTTACAACATATAACTGCATATCTAGCAACATTTATAGTTTACTACAGCAGTATGGCACCTATATTTACAATTGTGCACATATTTTGGCCACGGGTTTGCCATCAACAAGTTGTGTGGTATAATGGTAATACTGTAACTGGACCTTACAAACATTGCGATGGATGACATATTTCTTTATGCATTGTCTTGATCTATATCTGTGTGGCTAGGTGCTGCATTGTGTTGCATACAGTGTGCCAGGTACTCTTGTATAGTCTTATATAGTGATTTTATTTTGTTGGTGCGCAGAACATGGTTTATTATATAGAGCATGCCAGGCACTTTCAAGCAGTTGTGGGTTGAGCACTGATAAGTGGTAGTGAAATTGTTTAATCTCAGTCAGCTAATATGTTGCTATATATAGCAGTTCAGTGCTATCTGTACAGTATAATGTTAAATGTGCCATATGACTTGCTCATACATAGCTTTTCTTTATGTCTTCCAGGGATCATGGCACACCATAGAAATACTAGCTACAGTAGTTCTGAAGATGAGATTCTTACCAGCTGTATGATTCAGCACTACAGCCTACTATTCTCCAGAACCAGCCAAGACCAGCAGGAGCATACCGCAATGTGGCAAGATGTTGTCCAGAGGCTAAACAAGGTAGGCCTGCATAACCGGACATATGAGCAGGTATGCCACCACTGCAGTGATCTACTTAGACATGTCTGTCAGCGTGTTTCTGATGTACGGAGACAACAGCTTGCAACAGGTGGTGGGGTTAACATCCATGCCCCCCTCAGCAGAGTGGGGGAGCTGCTCCTGAGCCTGGTAGCACCTGCCCAACAATAACATCAGCAGACATTTACCATGATTGAGGTTGGAGCCACCCAGCAAGAACACATGGAACATGTAGGTAACATAGCATATCTGTAGACTACTGTTACCTCTATTGGTAGATCATGCATATGTGAGATGTGTACTGTGTAGTTAGAAGATGTGGAGCCTGTTGGTGTGCAATACTGATCATTTGGAACATAATCTGTAGGCCTGTGAATGTAAACTGTTCTACTGTAAGACTGCAAACCCACAGTAGCAATGCCACAGTTGTCGCCACTGACAAACTGTCTCATATCTATGTAGGTCCCTCTGGTGTGGCAGCAAGGCAGCGGACAGATGCTGGTGAGTGTGTTCTACATTTATTATTGCAAATAAAAAGTGCATAGTGATAATGAGGATAGGTGTGTTGAGGCACAGGCAGGATTGTCAGGGTCTGTAGTTGGGCAGCCAATTGACAGTACACAAGTCTCCACCCCATCCATGCACCCAGTCATACGGCCTGTACATCCATCATCACCAATGCCCTTAGCAGAGGGACAGTGTACAGTCGGCACTGGCCAGGACAGTGTGGGATCTATGGCACATGCATCAGGACACAGCAGCCATAGCCAGATGTCTGGAACTGTACCACATAGGCAGATGCCCATGGGTTCTCGTCAGAGCACTGCTGGTCATCATTCCCCTGGCAGACATGCCACAACTCTTACCACCACACGCATGTTCCAGGCTGTCATGGAGTCACAGGCACATATGGAGCGGTACACCAGACAGGGACTAAGGGCACAGAGGGCTCATAACACCTCTGTAAATGACAGTATCCATGACCTAGCAGGTGCCATACATAATTACACTGAGGTCATTGATAGACGTTGGGGTGAGACATTAGATGTCCTCCACAATGTCATGTCCATGTGTCAGGACAGTGTGGGACAGTTGAGACATCAACGTGGACGTATGCCAGCAACATCATCAGCTGGCAGTCGCTGTGGATGTCCATTAAGTCATAGCCGCTCCTGCAGTGCCAGTATCAGCCCCAGCAATGTTGGGGGGGCTGTCCATAGACCGTCCTAGAAGACCATATGCATGTGGCTCTGGCCAGTCCCAGCAGGGACCTGGATCCAGTGGACATATGTCAACCTCTGAGGATAGTACCCAGTCTGGATTAGTACCTGATACTGTCTGTAGCACCCCTGCCAGGCACAGGTCCCGTATCCATGGCCAGAGACAATGATCTGTAAAGCCTGCCAGGTACAGTCTGTAGCTGTCCCACAAATCCCCGTATATGGCAGCCACATGGTGGAACTGTGTGCATGCAGACACACACACACATAAACCAGACACCTAGGGCAAACACATACCCACACACATTACATCCACATTGGCCCATAACAGTACTCTTGACCCTCACACACACAGTCACACACACACACATGTTGATTGTATGGCTCAATGTAAGCCTCTGGCAAACCAATAACACACCCTGTGCATATGATGAAACCTGTGCCACCTCCTGTCATCTGTAACATCGATGCAGGAATAGGCTAACATGGTGCTGATGCACAGTGTGACTTTATTACAGTATAGCAATGTTTTAATGTGTAGCATGTTGTCAGCAGTAAAGTGTAATGATATCCTTGAAGGTGTAGCTGAGCAGGCATGATGCATTAAAGCTATAATTATCAATGTAGTATTGTTTACACTAGTGTTTATTCCAATTGTGTATTGTCTGCCCATGTGCCACTTGGCTGATGTGTGTAGTTTTGTCAGCATGTGTTATAGAGTGGAAGTATGTGTGAGATGTGTGCGGCACAGATTTGCAGGTGTACATTTGTGAACATGGTTGAGGTGCACTGTCTGCATGTACATGCATATTGGACACATGGGCAGGGTGACATGCCCTGTATTAGACAGTGTTAACACTCCATAGTTTCTATTGGTGGCCAGTATGCATTGTACTACACACATTTTGGAACGTGAGTACACATGTGTGTATGACACAGTTTGACACTGTGCTGTTGGTGATACTGTTGTTACTATCTGTCATTGGTTTACATTCTGGTAGTATACATAACCTCAACAGCCTGCCCATAAACATTTTTTAGATGATGGCTTGACAACTGACACACAGATGTAGGACACACAGTAACATTTGCAGCCTTCAAGTACTATTCTATGCCAGTAACAAGTGGTATTCACCTGCACTCAGTCCTGGGACCACTCCTGTTTGGCATATAGCTTTCTGAGGTACAAGCAAACACAGTAGGGATATGTCTGGCCATGTTTGGCAATGCATATTGTGGGATATAATGCATTCTCCAGATGACAAACACATCCTCTAAAAGGGTATCGTATAGACAGATACCTGGTGTCAAACCCATGCTGTAAAGCTATAAGCCAAATAAAGCATAGTCATCCACTTTTACAAAAAATAGTATCCCCAGAGTACCACATAGGTAGTAGCCCCTAAAATGTGGAACAGGTACCGATGTATACATAGAGCCATGTGTTAAGTCATCTCTTCTTTGATAATCACATTTCCAAAGGATTTTGGAAATCCCTCTGTGGATCACATAAGCAATAAGGGGTCTGCATGTATATCCACAAAGGTTGTTGCACACCTATAATAAATAGCCATCTTTGACAGACTTTTCTGCTTTTGAACAGGTTTCAAATATACCTCAGGCAAAAACCCTCACTCACACTATTCAATAGAAACTGTAATGAGTGTATGTGAAATGGATGACGTAGGCCAGGGATCACTGCACTGGCTAGGCTTGTCACAAGCATACAGATGTGACCTAAGGTCTGGAATGCGGCAGCACACTCTGGCAAAGATAACAGATGTGTTCATGGAGAAAGCAGGGTTCCCACCTATGAAATAATTGAGGTCACATGTATGTATATGTATTTGCCACACAGCTACCTGACATGTGTAACGCACATACTGTTGTCATTGTAATATGTCATACAGTATTAAAAGCAAAACCCACGACCCATTGCCCAACAGTGTCACATACGGAGCACCGACACACAATCACCAAGTGCAGGATTCAAACCCCTACCTAACTACTTTATGATATCATAGCAGTACACAATACTCAATGCACTGTACACATTACTGGGAGTTCTCTTTTCCACAGGTATATTTGTAGGATGGTGACATCATCACACTTGGCAAAGATGAGTATACCACTTTTAAGGTGTTTTAGTAGTCTCCAAAAAGATTGCTCTTCTCCAAGGAGACACACACACACAGTTGACAAGTGCAGGATTCAAACCCCTATCTAACTACTTTATGATACCACAGCAGTACGCATTTACATGACACACTATACACATTACTGGGAGTGCTCTTTTCCACAGGTATATTTGTAGGATGGTGACATCATCAGACTTGACAAAGATGAGTATACCACTTTTAAGGTGTTTTAGTAGTCTCCAAAAAGATTACTCCTCTTCAAGGAGAAAAACACACTTGGCAATTGCAGGATTATACCACTTTTAAGGTGTTTTAGTAGTCTCCAAAAAGATTACTCCTCTTCAAGGAGAAAAAGACACTTGGCAATTGCAGGATTCAAACCCCTACCTAACAAGGTTATGATACTACAGTAGTACACATTTACACGACATGCTATACACATTACTGGGAGATCCCCTTTCTACAGGTATATTTGTAGGATGGTGACATCATCAGACTTGACAAAGATGAGTATACCACTTTTAAGGTGTTTCAGTAGTCTTCAAAAAGGTTGCTCCTCTACAAAGAGACACCCACTCTCTCATACAGTTAGCAAGTGCAGGATTCAAACCCCTACCTAACTACTTTACGATAAGAGAGCAGTACACATTTACACAACGCACTATACACATTACTGGGGATTCTCCTTTCCACAGGTGTATTTGTAGGATGGTGACATCATCAGACTTGACAAAGTGACATTAGGTGGGCTACACAGAAGGAATTTCTAAACACTTTGGCAATGTGATCATCAAAGGTGAGTTTACTATCTACCTGGGTCCCCAGGTCCATAATTGCATTCTCCGTACATACTGGATTACCACCTATGTGGTAATTTGCGGGCACTTTGTTTTAACCAAAGGGGATGACTATGCATTTTTTGGCATTCTGCTTGAGGGCATTGTTTTGACACCAGGTATCTGTCTCTGTAAGAACCTTCTGGAGGATGTCTGTGTCAGCCCTAGAGTCGATTATGGACAACAGTTAGCAGTCATCTGCAAACTTGGTCAGCCATACTCCTCCCATGCTTGCCTGTACCTCTGAGCACTATCGACTGAACAGGTGGGGTCCCAGGACAAAAACCAGTGGGATGCCACTTGTGACTGGTTTAGAGTCGGACATGCACCTGCTACTCTGACCATGTGTGTTTGATCTGTGAGCCAGTTGGCCACCCATCCTGTGACATAGGGGTTAATGTTCAAGCTGGTAAGCTTGTCCATGATGCCAGTCTGGGGAATGGTGTCAAAGGCCTTAGTGAGGTCCAGGTGGGCTGTGTGGACTACTTTCACTTCCATCTATGTCCTTGGTAACTGTTTCAAAGAAGTCATCTAGGTTTAGGAGGCAGAATCTGCCTTTAACAAAGCCAAATTGGGTAGAGTCCAGTATCTGGAGGTTCCCAATGTCTCTGTTTATGGGTTCCATGATAATTTGCTCCATAGCTTTGCAGACCAGGCTGAGTAGGCCTATAGGGCAATAGTTTCCAGGTTCTGTTGTGGCACCACCTTTGTGGAGCTGGATGACTGTTGCTGTATGCCATTCTTTGGGTTCATAGCCTGTGGTAAGGTTGAGTCTGGACAGTGAATGTAGGTGAGGGTGTAGTTCCTTTTGGGGCTGATGTAAGATGCAGCCAGGGACACCATCCAGTCCCATTGATGCTGTGTTCTTAGCTTTGGAGAGGGCTGTTTTTACCTGCATGTCATGAAGTCTGGGGCTCTGCATTCTTCTGGGATGGACACAGGCCCTATTGGGGGTGAGAGGGGGTGAAGTTTGCACTGAATTTGTCCGCCAGGATGTGGGCAATGTCAGTTGGTTCAGTGTATTTTTTGCCATTTTGCAGTAGCTGATAGCATATTTGAGAGTTGCCACCTAAATGTTTGGTATAGCTAACGGAGGCTCTGTGGTTGTTATTCTTAGATTCCTTGGCAATTTGTCTTTAAAAACTGGCCTTGGATTATTTTATGTGCAATCATTGTTTCTTCCTAATAATGATCAGTGATGCCTTTCCTTTTGTGAAGTTTGCTCTATCATGTGTTAGTTTCCTCCTTCTGTTGTATAGCTTATTTATGGTCAACGACCACCAGATTGGTTTCTTCTTTTTGGAGGAGTGCGTCCTGGTTTTATTTGGGATGTCTCGATCCATGCATCCCTGTAGATGCTCATAGAATGCACTTGTAAATGATTCTGCAGATTATATAGCATTATCCTATAGCAAGGGGCCTTTGGAACTTTCCACTTTGGTCTTGAGAAGTGTGCAGTTTGCTTTTGAAAATTTCTTCACAGTGGTTTCCTTGACTGTGGGGGGGGGGGGTGTGGATGTCCAGCGTGATTACTTTATGGTTTGATATTACCAGTGAGGGGTTTATCTCTGGTGTGGAACACTGGTACCCCATGTTGGTGATGATCAGGACCAGTATGTTGTCACCTCTAGTGGGCATGGTGACCAGCTGTTCCAGGGCGTTTGAGTTTTTAAACTCTAGGAAGCATTGGGAAAAGAACGTTGTACACGAGTAATTCTCCCAGTCAATGTTTGGGTAGTTGTAATCTCCTCATATAATGGTGTTTGGTAGGACCTTTATATTTTCCAGTGTTCTCAGGAATACTGAGTGAGGTTCTTGAGACAAGGTAGGTGATCTGTAGCAGGCTGCAATCTTATAAGCAGCTTTGCCCAATGTTAGTTACACTTGCATGGGCTCCAAGGCCTCATGCTGTGCCACTAACCTGAAGGTGTGGGAATCCATAAGGTAAATGGATACACCCCTTCCTTTTGTATTTCACTCTGGGTTTTGCGGCCGAAGATCAGAGGGATTTTGAGTGTTTTACGTGGAGCATGTCCAACAGCTCTGTGTTTGACATAGCTTTGTATGTTAGGCAGAGATCACCTCTGAGTAGGCGATATGCGAGAGAGTACAGCTGGAGCATTTTGAGATGGTCTGTGTATGGCATGTATTTCAGGCCACTAATCCTCTTTGTGAGGTATTTCTGCAGGCTTTCCAGTTGCTGTAGATGTCTTGAGAGGTACATAGCAAAAGGGGTGTTGTACTCTATTGTGGATCTAGTGAGTGATGAGTAGAGGGGAACAATGTCCTCTTCTATTCTGCATGAGACACCTTTTGTGATGAGGTGTGCCATGTAGAAGGATTTCCTGACTACGGTGGGGATGTGATTATCACAGGTGTGTCCACTGTCCAACGGTGACCCAAGGTGTCTTATCACACTTTCAGTGTTAAGTATACTACCACCTATGTTGTAGTTCATGGCGATTTATGCCTAGTTTAGTGGATTTACCTATAATTCCAGAGTGGGGGATGGTGTTGAAAGCCGTGGCAAGATCTACACAGGCTGTGTTAACCACCTTACTCTTGTCTATGGTTCTGGTGACTGCTTCATTGATGTCTATCAGGTTTAGGAGACATGATCTGCCTTTTACAAACCCAACATGGTTGTAGTCCAGAGTTTGGAGATTACCAATGTCTTTTTTTATAAGTTATATGATGATAAATTCCATGGCCTTGCAGAGCAGGCTCATCAGGCTAATGGGGCGCTAGTTCCTGGGGACCGTGGTGGCTCCCCCCTTGTGTAGTGGGATAACTGTCGCTGTGCACCATTCAGCAGGCACAAAGCCTGAGGTGAGGCTATGACTGAACATAGTACGTAGGTGTGGTGCTTGTTAGTTCTGTAGAACACAGCCTGGGATGTTATCTGTTCCTATGGATGCTGTGTTCCTGGCTTTGGAGAGTGTTTTTTACCTGTGCAGCCATGATGTCACCAACTTTGCAGTCTTCCGTTATAGAGATGTGCTCTTTCAGGGTTGAGATGGGGGTAAAGTTAGCACTGATCCTATCTGCCAGGATGTTGGTAATATCAGTTGGGTCTGTATATTTAGTGCTATTGTGCTGTAACTCAGAGCAGATCTGAGTGTTGCCATTGAGATTCTTGACATAGCTATAGAATGCTTTGTGGTTGTCTTTAGAATCAGTGTCGATTTTGTTTTCATAACTAGCTTTGGAGGATTTTATCAGGGATCACAGTTTCTTACTGATGTTGACCATGGAACTCCTCTATTCATGGGATTTTACCCTCTTTTGCAACAGTTTCTTCCTTCTGCTGTGCAGTTTGTTTATGGCAGGGGAATTAATAAACTAAGCGCTTTCGGAAGGACCTGTGCCCCTCCTTCTTCAGAGTAACAAACAAATGAATGAATTCAAAACAAACTTCCAGGCAGCAACTCATATTTAAAATCTTAGTCATTAGTTAATTGGTAATGCTATTAAACAATTAAGCAATAAAAATGTACAGGCAAGAAGCATTAAATTTTAAAAGGGGTATGTCTATAGAGTGGTAAGTGTTACCAAGACTTTTTCACCTAGTAACATTATTTACTCAGTGCTTCTAAGCATTCTTGTCAGTGCTTTATAAGTACATTTCTAAAGACAGTTACTTAAATACTGTTTAAATGCCCAATGAGTATTATTTAAAAATATGTGTGTTAAATACACAAACTTATTAAGTAAGGCATAAAAGTTAAACTAAGTTAAGCTTAATTCATAAAAATCCACATACTAAAAGATGTATATATATGTATATTTTTAAAAACACATCAAGTAAATCTAATGCCAACCCATAGTAGGGTAATCAAAATTATTGCTTTCTAAACATAATGTCAGCAACAACAACAGGGGTGCATTAAACACATTCTTGTAAGGTTAATACGTAAATTGAAAATAACCTATCTTTTCAAGGCCAGTTTTTTCAGGACACAAGCAATAGATATTTGTTCGTTTAATCCTGGTATATCACCAGCTGCAGTTCTAATTTGCCAAAATAATTCCTCCATCTCTAGATGGATTTGCCAGGGGCCAATATATGGAGTGTGGTCTACCTGCTTTAACACTGTGAATTTAAATTTGTGTGTTGGATGTTCAATAATGTGGCAAGCTAGTGCATTTGTCTCATTTTTCTTGTTAATAGCATAACAGTGTTCATATACGTTGTTTAAGCTTACGCTCTGATTTTCCTATATAGAAAGCGTGGCAATCTGAGCAGTTTGCCACATACACTATCGCTTTGGTGTTACAGTTGAATTTACCCTAATTTTGTACTCAATGTTATTGATGTTCACAGAATACCCTTCTCTTATGAACTTACATTGAGTGCAAAACCCACATTTTGTCATGCCAAAATTGTGTGTACGTATGATAGGTTTGCCAGTTTCTAACAAATTTTTCAAGTTGACCCCTCTTCTGAATGTAATAGATGGAGGGCCCCCAAATTTTTCATTGAAGTTTCTATCCCTTGAAAGTATAACCCAATTCTTACATAAGATGTCACGAATGAATTTATGGTCTATGGAGAAGGTACACAGGAACTTTAGGTTACACTGTGATTCATGTTGAACTACACGAACACGATGTTCATCTTCAAGTTGCCTGATAGCAGGACGAAGTTGTGCTTCTATATTTAATATAGGACTAAAATGCCCTATATTCCGTTTCTGTACTACTTCTTGCATTATCTCTCCTACCATCTTACAAGGGTAACCTCTATTGTGAAACATGTTGGAAAGCTTAACACATTCGTCTAGGAAGTCCTTTTCTTCAGTTACCATCCTAGCTGCCCGTACCATTTGCCCTTTTACTACAGCTTTCTTTTGGTGGTACGGATGGCTGCTGGAGAAATGTAAAAAACCGTTAGAATGTGTAGGTTTCCGATAGATAGTGCTTTTGAATCTTAAATTTTGTTCATCCTTGTGTAACCATATATCTAAGAAGTTGATACTTGAGGGTTACTTTCATAGGTAAATTCCAAAAGTTAGTCATGTTGGACATCGAGGTGATAAAAGATGGAATGTCATCAAGGGGCCTTTCCACAAAAGAACATGTCGTCCAGGTACCTAGTGTACCAGGCGACATGCCTGAAGTTGGGTCATGAAATAGGAGGAATTTTCCCAATGGGCCATTATGCTGTTTGCGTAAGCCCCTCCACAGGGGGAGCCCATTGCTACACCAGATGTCTGTAAGTACATTTGACCTTCAAACTTAAAAAAGTTACATTTAAGAATTAACTCAAGGAGGGTTTCTACTATACAGATGGTATTGTTATCAACTTTCCTGTTAAACATGAATTCCCTAATCCACTCTAGGCCTATGTCGTGGGGTATAACTGTGTATAGGTCTTTTACATCTACTGTAAGGAAAATGAACTCAGGATTAAATGGGATGTTGTTAATATTTCTCAAAAAGCTCCAAGAATCCTTACAGATTTGCTTCTCATTAGTAATCAATGGTTTTAATAAGATGTCTATATAAGAAGCTGCAGCACTAAGGATCGACCCTCTCCCATCAACAATAGGTCTAAAAGGTGGATCCTGTTCTGATTTGTGAATTTTAGGCACACCAAATAAAGATGGTAATTTAGGAGATCGCATACTTAAATACGTGTGCAATTCAATATCAATGGAATTCTCAATTAGTAAATCTTCTATAGTGTTTTTAACCTTACTGTATGAAGTCTCTAATGACTATGTACAACCCAATGACAAAAATAATTATCAGGAAGGTGGAAACAACAACAGACAAGTACATAATAACAATTCTAACGAGGCCCAAGATATTCAGGGTTTTCGGCAAGGCCAGAATCCCCATCAGAGGAACTTGAGGTCCAATACCAACCAGAACGGTCCGGGCAACAAACGGAACCAGAAGTGGAGATAGTGGAACGACCTGAAAAATTGCACATTGTGCGAAGCACAGAAGGGGACTTTAAGATATATAACTATTCCTCCTTCAACATAGACCAAAGCATGTGCGACTTCTTTTCCAAAGGATTGAGTTTTGTTCCTGACACCCACTTTGACTTAGTCAAAACTATTATAGACATTAAGTTGTTTGTGCGTAAGCTAAATTTGAAAGCTACTTTAGGGGACATGCCTACCCTTCTTAACAATTTTAGGATAGCCAGTGTCTTTAACCCACCACTCCTCGACAGGCTCAAAATTTTCGAGACAGCTTGTGAGTTGGATTTAAGACACTTGGCATCAAAAATAAATAGTTTACAGAGGGGTAATTTGAATATATCAGTACAACAAAGAGACCTTATCCAGACCTTACGAAATTGCAATATCAGGGTTATGAAACCCGATAAAGGGAATGGTTTAATTTTTATGGAACAACATGCCTATGTAAACAGTATGTTAACTCACCTAACATTGGGTCCATATCAGGAGGTTAGTATCAACGAAGTCAATATTGCATACAGTAAGGTTAAAAACACTATAGAAGATTTACTAATTGAGAATTCCATTGATATTGAATTGCACACGTATTTAAGTATGCGATCTCCTAAATTACCATCTTTATTTGGTGTGCCTAAAATTCACAAATCAGAACAGGATCCACCTTTTAGACCTATTGTTGATGGGAGAGGGTCGATCCTTAGTGCTGCAGCTTCTTATATAGACATCTTATTAAAACCATTGATTACTAATGAGAAGCAAATCTGTAAGGATTCTTGGAGCTTTTTGAGAAATATTAACAACATCCCATTTAATCCTGAGTTCATTTTCCTTACAGTAGATGTAAAAGACCTATACACAGTTATACCCCACGACATAGGCCTAGAGTGGATTAGGGAATTCATGTTTAACAGGAAAGTTGATAACAATACCATCTGTATAGTAGAAACCCTCCTTGAGTTAATTCTTAAATGTAACTTTTTTAAGTTTGAAGGTCAAATGTACTTACAGACATCTGGTGTAGCAATGGGCTCCCCCTGTGGAGGGGCTTACGCAAACAGCATAATGGCCCATTGGGAAAATTCCCTCCTATTTCATGACCCAACCTTCAAAAGGCATGTCGCCTGGTACACTAGGTACCTGGACGACATGTTCTTTTTGTGGAAAGGCCCCCTTGATGACATTCCATCTTTTATCACCTCGATGTCCAACATGACTAACTTTTTGGAATTTACCTATGAAAGTAACCCCTCAAGTATCAACTTCTTAGATATATGGTTACACAAGGATGAACAAAATTTAAGATTCAAAAGCACTATCTATCGGAAACCTACACATTCTAACGTTTTTTTACATTTCTCCAGCAGCCATCCGTACCACCAAAAGAAAGCTGTAGTAAAAGGGCAAATGGTACGGGCAGCTAGGATGGTAACTGAAGAAAAGGACTTCCTAGACGAATGTGTTAAGCTTTCCAACATGTTTCACAATAGAGGTTACCCTTGTAAGATGGTAGGAGAGATAATGCAAGAAGTAGTACAGAAACGGAATATAGGGCATTTTAGTCCTATATTAAATATAGAAGCACAACTTCGTCCTGCTATCAGGCAACTTGAAGATGAACATCGTGTTCGTGTAGTTCAACATGAATCACAGTGTAACCTAAAGTTCCTGTGTACCTTCTCCATAGACCATAAATTCATTCGTGACATCTTATGTAAGAATTGGGTTATACTTTCAAGGGATAGAAACTTCAATGAAAAATTTGGGGGCCCTCCATCTATTACATTCAGAAGAGGGGTCAACTTGAAAAATTTGTTAGAAACTGGCAAACCTATCATACGTACACACAATTTTGGCATGACAAAATGTGGGTTTTGCACTCAATGTAAGTTCATAAGAGAAGGGTATTCTGTGAACATCAATAACATTGAGTACAAAATTAGGGGTAAATTCAACTGTAACACCAAAGCGATAGTGTATGTGGCAAACTGCTCAGATTGCCACGCTTTCTATATAGGAAAATCAGAGCGTAAGCTTAAACAACGTATATATGAACACTGTTATGCTATTAACAAGAAAAATGAGACAAATGCACTAGCTTGCCACATTATTGAACATCCAACACACAAATTTAAATTCACAGTGTTAAAGCAGGTAGACCACACTCCATATATTGGCCCCTGGCAAATCCATCTAGAGATGGAGGAATTATTTTGGCAAATTAGAACTGCAGCTGGTGATATACCAGGATTAAATGAACAAATATCTATTGCTTGTGTCCTGAAAAAACTGGCCTTGAAAAGATAGGTTATTTTCAATTTACGTATTAACCTTACAAGAATGTGTTTAATGCACCCCTGTTGTTGTTGCTGACATTATGTTTAGAAAGCAATAATTTTGATTACCCTACTATGGGTTGGCATTAGATTTACTTGATGTGTTTTTAAAAATATACATATATATATATACATCTTTTAGTATGTGGATTTTTATGAATTAAGCTTAACTTAGTTTAACTTTTATGCCTTACTTAATAAGTTTGTGTATTTAACACACATATTTTTAAATAATACTCATTGGGCATTTAAACAGTATTTAAGTAACTGTCTTTAGAAATGTACTTATAAAGCACTGACAAGAATGCTTAGAAGCACTGAGTAAATAATGTTACTAGGTGAAAAAGTCTTGGTAACACTTACCACTCTATAGACATACCCCTTTTAAAATTTGATGCTTCTTGCCTGTACATTTTTATTGCTTAATTGTTTAATAGCATTACCAATTAACTAATGACTAAGATTTTAAATATGAGTTGCTGCCTGGAAGTTTGTTTTGAATTCATTCATTTGTTTGTTACTCTGAAGAAGGAGGGGCACAGGTCCTTCCGAAAGCGCTTAGTTTATTAAATCGTATTTTCAAACTTATTGGGAGTTTGCATCTGTTCTACAGCGTTTTGCTCACAGTTTTTTTTCGCCATATTTGTGTTTTCTTTATGGCAGGGGAACACCAGATTGGCTTCCTTTTCTTGGAGGATAGCGTCTTGGTTCTGTTTGGGATTGCACAATGCATGCAGTCATGCAAGTGCTTATAAAGTGCAATTGTGAAGGATTCAATAGTCGTAACTGTATTGTCCATCTGCATGGGTGTCCTGCAGTTCAGCACTTCTGTCTTAAGAAGCCTGAGGTTGGCTTTGGAGACATGTTTTAACATGGTTTCCTTAATGGGGGTGTGGGTCCAGAATGTGGATATGTAGGGTAATTAGCTTATGGTCAGATGGGACCAATGAGGTGCTGACTTCAGGTGTGGAACACCGGTCACTCAGGACAAACCAAACCCCATAACCAAAACAAATAATCACAAAGTGAGCTAAATGCTACTCATTGCCAGAAGTCTCAACCTCCAGATGCACACACTCAAGGCACTTCTCAGTATGGAGAATATTGATATATGTGCAGTAACAGAAACCTAATTCAAGGCTCCAGACAGCACACCATCACTACCAGGATACAACTCATTCCATACCTTCCAGCATCAGAACCTGAATCATAGCACATAGGGTGAGGATGTATCCATATTCATCAAGGATACCTACACCTCTCTCTACATGCTCTGTACAGGATATGTACCCATAAAATGTTGCATAGCAGCATTCTTCACACTCCACAAGGGTGGGGCCACAAAAACCCCTTGGCATTCATGCTCTATGACCCTCACAAGTGTGTTCTGCAAGGCAATGGAGCCAATCATAATGGAAGTCAACAATACAGAGATTGGGAACCTTCACACAGTTGAGCACACCCAGTTTGGCTTCGTCAAATGCAGACCACGCCTCCTGAACTGAGAGGATTTCTTTGACAGTCACCCAGGGTACAGATGATTGAAATGAGCTCAACACAGCCTACCTATCCATCGCTAAGGCCTTTGACACCATTCCTCAGTCAGGTATCCTAGATGAACTCACCAACCTGGCCATGAATCCATACATCACAAGATGGATTGCAAACTGGCTCACAGATAGATCCCACACATTAAGAGTTGCTGTCTACATGTCAGACTCTACACCGGTAACGACTGGTGTCCCCCCAGGGTTCAGTCTTGGGGTCCCTCCTGTTTGGTATAGACTTCTCAAATGTACATGCCAACACAGGAGGGTTGTGGTTGACTAAGTTTGCTGGGAACTGTAAAATGTTTGCCATAATAGTTTCCCCGTAAGACAGTAAGACAGACATATTCTCCAGAAGGGACTCTGAGACAGATGTGTGGCGTCAGAATCATGGCCTCAAGCTCACTGTGGAGGAATGCATAGTGATCCTCTTAGTTGAAAACAAAATGCTCACAAACTACCACATAGGTGTTACCCCCTTAAAAATGATAAGGTGATAAGGGATCTGGGGACACAAGTAGATAGTCATCATTCCTTTGACAACCATGTTGCCAAAGTGATTGGGAGATCCTATGTGGCCCACCTAATCAACAAAGGGTTTGCATTAGGATCCAAAGAGGTAGTGTTGGCACTCTGCTGTTACGTCAACAAACCCATCATTGAGTACAGTGCACCATTTTGGATGTACTCGACTTAGCATATCCAGCAGCTGTAGAGACCACATAGGTACATCACCAAGAGGATTACTGGCCTCAAACAGTTGTGTTATGCAACACAACTGGTAAAACTAAATCTGTTCTTTGTTGAGTACCACCTACTCAGAGGCACACTCTGCCTAACATACAGAGCCATGTCCAACACATAACTGTTGAACATGCTCCATCTACAGATAACAACATTGAGTCACCCTACACATTCCAGGGATATGAACCTCATCACAATGATGAATACAACATACTGGTGGGCTAGAGTACCATCCCAGACACTTGCCTTACTGTGGAACAAAGTCCCAATGTACATCAGACAGAACCCCTCGCTGAAGCTCTTCAATTGTAACCTTGATGAGTGGATGGGAAACAGACAATTCATGCCAAGCATCACATCAGCAGCCCCACTAGAAAGGGGCTTAGGGTACTAACTATTAGAACTAGGCCTTGGGAGACTACTCAGTGGTGTGGGGAAAGATGCACAACTTGCGTAGGCTGATATATGCCTTCGTGGAGATAGGTTCATAGGTATGTAGTAGACTATGTGACAGGTACATGTCTACAGATAGTAGATGTGTACTTCATTGTACAGTCATGTTGTACAGCAGGCACATGGACCACATACACTGTATTGCTTACAGATACTGGTGGCTGTTATGTACAGTGGGAGAGATGTGCACCTCATGTCTTTCGTGCCATTGGGATGTGTGCTGGGTGGGACAGTCCTGAATGGCTCCCTGTCATAGTCACCCTCTTACACACATCTCTGCCAATTCATCTTTGGTTATTATACTGTGTTCCCCCTACATATATATATATATATATATATATATATATATATATATATATATATATATATATATATATATATGTGTGCAGCTATCACCACCCATGGAGTTAGTTCCCTAGGCCTCTGTGTAGTAGAGCTGATGAAGTGATCCATGGTGTGACAGTTCAGTTTCACATACACTCATCAAGGCTCCTCTGGAAGAGTGTCAGTGAGGGACTCAGCTTAATGTTGGTTGGGAGCCTGTTCCAAAGCAAGGGACGTCTTTGAGTTAGTAATGTATCCCTCCAACATGTTCTATTTAATGTTGTGATGATGATATCCCTAGAGCATGTGGTACAGTGAGCTTGGGTTTACTTCAGATAGCGCATGTACATCAGCTCTGCATTGGACATGGACCTGTCTGTTGGGCAGAAATCTCCTGAGTAGACAGTATGCAACAGAGTACAGATTAAGTTAAATTCAGTCTTGTTGCATGGGGCAACTGTTTGAGGCCAGTAATCCTCTTGTTGAGGTACTTCAGTGGTCTTTCCAGCTGCTGAAGGTGCCTAGTCAGATTCATCGCAAGTGTGTTGCGGTACTCTCTGACAGGTCTGATGACTGATGAGTAGAGGGAACCTCCTTTGACCTACATGCAAGTCCTTGGAAGTTTGGGGGAACACATAGCATGATTTTCTAACCACTTTGTGAATGTGTTACTGGAAGTAGAGATGACTATCCACATGTGTCCATAGATCCCTTATCACCTCCATATTTAAGGTGTTGGCACCTATGTGGTATTTGTATGACTGTAGCTCGAGGCCATAATTTTGACACCACATCTGTCTGACTGAGACCATTTTTAAGGATGTCTCTGTTGTCCCAAACATTGATTATGAAAACGTTTTTGCAGTCATCCACAAGCTTTGCTAAACATAGCCCTCGTGTGTTTGACTGTATTTCTGAAAAGTATACACCAGACAGGAGGGGTCCCAGACTGAGTCATGGGGGACAGCAGTTATTACCAGCTTGAACAGGAGACCATGATTCTTACCTTGTGGGATCTATCTGTGCCCCAGCTGGCAATCCTTCAGATGACATACATATTTATGCACTGCTTGTTGATTTTGTGGATCCGACATGTGTCTGGGATGTTGGAAAAGGGCTTTTCAAGGTCTATGTGGGATGTGTGTAGCTCATTTCATTGATGTAAGACCTGGGTGACTGCCTTGAAAACAGTCTAGCAGGTTTGGGAACCATGATCTGCCCCTGACCAAACCAAAATCGGTAGGGTTGGGTGTTTGTAGGCTCCCAATAGCTCTGTTTGAGTTCCATCATGATGGACTTCATGGCCTTGCAGATCAGGTTTAATAGGCTTATAAGACAATAGTTCCCATGGTCTGTTGTGCACCAACACTTGTGGAGTGTGCCAAACGTTGCTGTAACCCATTCAACAGTTTCATATCCTGTACAGAGGGCGAGTCTCAACAGACTGTTCAGGTGTAGGGTCTGTTTGTTTTGGAGTTCACATATGATACAGCTAGGGAAACCATGTCATCCCATAGATGCCATGTTTTTAGGTTTGGAAAGAGCTGTTTAACCATTGTATATGTGATTTCTGGGTTTTCACAATCTCCAGGTATGATAATGGGTCCTTTTGTCAGTGAGAGGGCGGTAAATATGTATGAACCTGTCTAACAAGATGTTGGCAATGTCAGTCATGTACATGTATTCATTTACAGTTTGCACTGACTTAGAACATATATGAGTTTACATTGATATTTATGACATAGCGAAAGAAAGCTTCATGGTTCTCTATGGACTCTTTGACAATATTTTTGCCAGAGCATGGATCGGATAATGTTAGGAGTGCTCATTGTTTATTGATGATACTGATCGGAGATTTATTGATCTTCTTTGAATTTTCACTTTCTTTGAACAACTTAAGTACTTGTAGTACATAGTTTGATTATGACTGGAGTCCAATATATTATATGGGTCTGTTTTCATATAAATGTATGTGCAAGGCAAGATTCGTGAATAGTGACAAGTTTCTGGGGTAAGAACTGCAACTGCCAGATAAGTGTGGCCCACTGCTGTACTCAGACATGGCCTAAGTGTGTGAGCATGCCCAGTATGACCTTTCAGTATGTTGCTGACTGAAATTTGCTAAATTTGTTTAAGTGTGTGAGCATGCCCAGTATGGACATATATACTATATGTGTGTAAAAAATCAAGTTGATTTTTATTTCAGGGCGCACCTTTGTGTTGTACATCAACAGGAAGCACACTGTGCCGGCAGGGCTTCCATGAGTCTCTTTGTATAGACTTATCAACATTTCTGCATACAGGGGGAACAGCTATTAGTTGTACATTTCTACCCAGGGGGCACACCTGATTGTTACTGTGGGTGTACATAGGTTGAAGGGTTCACCTGACACTTATACACATTTGCTAGGCCTGCACTGCTATGTCAGGTACTCCATTTCAGTCTGTACTGTTGCCTATCATACTGGCTTGAGGCATACTATTGTACTACAGTTCTATGCTTCCAATTTCACGTATATTAGTTTGTGACTTCATAGCCTACCCAACCCACATCACATCGCCTGGCCTGCTGTTATCTGTCTGCATAGGTCTGGGGGGAAGTTACTCATATGCCTCTTCAGAGGGCATGATACAGCATGCGTTTGTGTTTGTGTTAGTCTACAATTGTCCTGCTGTGTCTGTGCTAGTGAAATGCTGTCATAGCTTAGTGGTTCAGTACTGTGACTATAGTGCACAGTATCCTGAGTTCGAGCCGTGTCACTGCTTTTTATTTTCCTGCTGGGCAGACAAGACTGCTTAAGGAATAGTAAAGCAGGTGTGAGCATCTTTACCTGATTTTGTTCAACTTTACCTAACATTGCCCAACATTGCTCAACGTTGCTCGATCTTGCACTAGTTAGCGCGGTGCGCATCTCTGTGCAATTGTGTTTAAATATGCTAAATAGTGGTGAAATGTGCTTAGCACTGCTTTATATTGCTTAAAATAGGGCAATCATGCCTCAGGTAGTGCTGCAGGGCTGCCTATGTCGGATGCACATAGTACACTCCCTATACATGTTTGAAAACAGGTAGTGTCAAGTTAGGCATCCCTTTTATTGTATGTGTGAGTCAAAGAGAGGTGTCATTTTCAGGGTTCCTACTGAGTCAGTGTATGTGCTATGTGTTGCCTCTTTGCCAAGGCCAAGGCATAATGGGCACGCCTCCTTCTGCCTACTGGGGCAGGCTCAGGTTGTTCCTCCTCCATGTCACGCTGTGCCTGTGCAGGCCTTGGCAATGGTGGGGGGCTGTTTGGCCCTGCCCCATGCTGTTCCTGCTGCAGCTGTTTTCACAGGATCATATTGTGTAGCATGGCATATACCATGACAATTTGGGTACATGTAGTTGGTGAGTACTGCAAGGCTCCACCGGATGTGTCCAGGCACCGGAACCTTGACTTGAGCATCCCAAACACATGCTCAATAATGTTTCTTGTTTGTGCGTGTGCCTTCTTATGGAGTTCTTGTTTGGGTGTGTGCGCATTTCTGATGGGTGTCATCAGCCACGGCTCCAGTGTGTATCCAGCACCCCCCACTAGGTGACCATCAGGGATGTCCCCACTGGCAAATGTCTGGTACAGCTGCGTCAGATGCCAGATGTGGGAACTGTGATAGCTTCCAGGACAGTCAGCACACACATTAATTATTATGCCCTGGGCATCACACACGACCTGGCAGTTGATGGAGGGGAAGCCCTTGCGGTTAATGTAGACCCTACCCCGCTCACCGGGTGGTGCTTTGATATGTATGTGCATGCAGTCTATTGCATCCACTACCTCAGGGTATTCTGCTATTTGGTGGAAAAGACGCATATTGCTGGCCAATGCCTCACGGGAATTCAGGAAATATACGTGCTCACCGACATGTGCTGACATGGCATCCAGGAACTGGTGCAGTACCCTGGATGCTGATGCCTGTGAATCCCCCATCATATCACCAGTTGGTCTCTGGAAGGAACCTGTAGCTAGTATTCGTAGGCCAACACATACCTTGGTATCCATTGGGATGGGTTCCCCTCTGTTGGTTCTGTGTGTGAGGCATGGCCGGCACAGCTCAACAATTTGCTGCAGGAGGTCTCTGTCCACTCTATAGCACTCCACTATCTCCAGCTCATGTAGCCCCTGGTAGGTTACCCTGGGTCTGTACACTCTTCTCCGTCTCCTCACTGTGGGTTGCTCAGCAGCATTCACAACATCACCACCCTCAGCATCTTGCACATGTTGGTTTATGATAGCAATAGCAGCCCCTAACATTTTGTCTGACTTAAGCTTTTTAAGTTTTCACTATTTGTATACTGCAGTGTTGCAGAGTTCTTGGGAAAAACAGGGTAGACTGCTGTTTGCAGAGTTTAAAGTGCTGAACTGGGCTGGGCTAGTCTACTGCCTGTGTAATTCGCTGATTCTGATATATTTCACCTGGCAGCTCTGCTAGTTCTCCTTGGTTAACTTCCTACTACTTCTTTTCCTTTTTCCCTTTCTGTTTCCACCCAGGGCAGTGCCGCGCACACACTGTGTGCACATTTGCAAGAAATTTCAGATATATCCATGGCGTATGTCTTTGGCTTCTTGTTTTCAGCTCGGACAACTGTAGACACGCCTCTTGCAATCCTGAGCTATTCAGGGCAAACACAAGCCACTGTGCTCCAATAAGCTTACAGTCTTTCAGACATAACCTCTCATGATGTCACCTATCTTCTACTCTACTACTCCCTTACTCCTACACTTACACTCTAGGGACATGGCTCACATGCTGGGGAAAATTGGGATTCACTATCCTTATCCTCATTTGCATAGGATTACCTACTAATGCTTGGTTACATCTCTCACACTGAGCTTCCCCCCCTTAGCAACCACTACTCAGTGGCCATGTTGTTTTCAGCCTGCCATTCACCTGCATGGCAGAACAAGCTTTTTAGCGAAAATGCCCATTTTTGGCTGTTTTTCAAATTTTTTTCATTTTATTTAAAGCGCCGCATGTTTGAGCAGCGCTGCGCTATGCTTAAACACCGGAGATCAGGGAAAAAATGGATTTTAAGGATTTAAAACATTTGCAAATTCCAATGGCCTTATATTTGGCCATTGGTATGCTTCCTCAACTAGATGCATCCTTTATTTGGAGCTGTCATAGCTCCGTTTAGCTATTTGCAGAACGGTACTCCTTTACCAACGGAGTACATTTCTGCAAATAACACTACTCTTACACGGACAGGTTAGTGTTTCCTGGATCACAAATTTACCTCATTTGCATAGCTTTCATCAGCAAATGGGGTAATTTGCATACAATAACTCTGTCCTTGCAAGAGTAGCTTTAGAAGCTCTCATGCATGCCCCTGCCGGCTGTTGCTGGATCGCTTGGCAGACATATTAGCTGTCTGCCGTCTTACACTAATCTTAGACTCCATGCAAGCCTTTGTAAATCTGGCCTATTTTCATACTTAAGAAGTGAGAATAATAAATTCTTATAATTGCAACACTTTCAATACTTTGAAATGTAAATGGTATCACAGGTATAAAAAAAAAGGGTAGTGAGTTATATTAAGGCATACAGAGTGTAAATTATAATGCTACAGGGGACACATTTAAAAATAATTGAGTATGCGAATTTGATAAAGAAAGTATTTTAGGATGGATACTCAGCAGAGAACTAGGGACAAATAAAAGGAAAATGGAACTACTTACACTAATTGCTAAAAGAGCTCCACTAGTAATAGGAGAGGGTAAAAAGATAAAAAAATTTAAATTTGTGGTAGAAAGGGGCTACTAGTAAGGTAGTAGAATTATGCTGGCATTTGCTTATTTATTGACATTTATTGACATGTGATTATGAGGAAAGTCTGACTAGGTAGGAGTCCATTTTCTGTGGAGGCCCGAGAAGAAAAGCTCCAAAGTATTAAAAAACACTTTAATAACAAGAATTTTGCGATCTTTAAAAATAATACAAAAAGCAACTCAAAAACAAAAGCAGCCACCAGATCTATGACCCAAGATAAGTGCTGCAGGGAGTTCATCAGGGAGCATCCCTTCATCTCTACCTCTACCCATTCAGAAGAAAGATGTATCATGCAATCAATGGTTGCTGAGTTGAGGGAGGAAGCATTAACTGGCAGGAGAGGATTCCAGAACACAGACGCTGAAGAGAATGTGGATGGAAGTGGTGAATCGCTAGTGGTTAACTTATCAAGTAAGACTTTGATCACAGCTCAATTAGCTTTGCTTGAGCATGGCCTTAGCTTCATTCCAGCAGTCTTCTAATTTTAGAGAAATGGTTATAGACATTTTTATTTTATTTATTTTATTTTACATTTGTTGACCGGGCTAGTCTAGCTGGATATATTTCCATTTTCAGTAGAGGCCCGGGGAGAAAAGCTCCACACAAAACATAACAATGAGACATATTAATAATAAAGAAATAAAAAATAAAAATAAAAATATAAAATTAGTAATAAAATCAACATAAACATAGACATAAAATTGTTCATGAGAAATGTTATGCTCAGGAGTATGTTTTCGAATGATGGATTTATGGTAACAGGCTATGTTTTTTTAAGAAACCTAGTGTGCTCCAACTTACTTTGAGTCCTATGTTAGAGACTTTTAGTAAGAAGAGTGAAAGTGATTTACTAATGGCTTACAACAATGGACAAAGGAAAAGGGACTTTAATAACCTGAGTGCGGAGGAAAGGCAAGCACTTGTAGAATTGTAGATGGACAGTGAGATAGCTAGCAAACCCACAGATAAAGGTGGTGCGATTGTTGTAATGGACTGGGTTTTCTACAACAAAAAAATGTTTGAAATGTTGAATGATAGGATGACTTATAGTATCACTGAAAATAGTTTGATTTATATAATACATGAAAGAGTTGAACCAACACTGTCTGATTGCTTTTATAGTAATATTATTACTAAAGATTTATATGATTATTTAGCAATTGAATTTCCTGTAATTCCAGTGTTCCAGGCACTCCCCAAAATTCACAAGGATTCTAAAAATCCTCTGTATTTCCCTATCATTTCAGGGAAGGGCTGGTTGCTGGAGCCATATTCAATATTTATCGAAAAAATGTTGAGACCAATATTGAATGAACATCAGGTTTTAACGGATACACAACAGTTTTTAGAACACCTGTGTGATAATACCAAAGATTTGTTTTTTTGATGGCACGTGTTTTATGGTGACCTTAGATGTCATATCACTATTTACTAATATACCTTATGGTTTAGGAATAGAAAAGGTTAAAGAATTTTTGTTAACCAACATTGGTTAAGACGTTACTAGAGTGGACTTGATTTGTTTATTTTAAAAAAATTGTGCTTGAGAATAATGCCTTTATGTATGAGGGCAAATTCTATCTGCAAGAAGTTGGCGTAGCTATGGACACTTGTTGTGCCAATAGCTATGCCAACATTGTGATAGCACAATGGGAGAACAAATACATATTACACTCTGAATTTGCCTCTTGTATTAAGATGTCATATCACTATTTACTAATATACCTCATGGTTTAGGAATAGAAATGGTTAAAGAATTTTTGTTAACCAACATTGGTAATGATGTTAATATAGTGGACTTGATTTGTTTATTTTTAGAAATTGTGCTTGAGAATAATGCCTTTATGTATGAGGGTAAATTTTATCTGCAAGAAGTTGGCGTAGCTATGGGCACTTGTTGTGTCAATAGCTATCCCAACATTGTGATGGCAAAATGGGAGAACAAATATATATTACGCTCTGAATTTGCCTCTTGTATTAAGTTCTACAAGAGGTTTGTGGACGATCTCTTTTTTATTTGGACAGGCAGTGAAACATGGTTGCTGGATTTTATAGAGTATATTAATGAGACTGTTCCATTTCTGAAATTCACTCATAGATATTCTAGAAGGGAGATGGATTTTTTAGATGTAAGTCTTCTTGTTGATGACTGTTATATGCTCATAACTATTGTGTTCAGGAAGAAATGTAGAAGGAAAACCATGCTACATAGGAGTAGCATGCATCCTGGGCACATCTTTAGGAATGTAGTCAAGGGACAAGGCACCTGAACAACAAGGATGATGTGTTTGATGGTAATATTAAGCAGTTGAAAGGGGAATTTTGTAATAGAGGTTATAAAGAAAGAGAGGTAGATAAGGCATTATGGGAAAGCAATATATGTAGAAGGAGAAGAGCTTGTCATTTCTACTCTGAGAAAGTGACGCAGATGATACAGGAGATGAGTCAGATAACAGAGGTTTTACCTTCAAGGAGAAATGTACCTGTATTGCTTCACTATACTAGTGACATCAATAGTATTTTACACATTATAGAGAATAATTGGTCCATTTTACATTTAGATGAAGGATTAAGAGGGGTCGTATGAGAGAAACCTAGATTTGTTTTTAAAAATAAAAAATCATTTTAAAGACAGTTGTGCTATAGAAGGAACAACTCTGATATAAGTGAAAGTAATGTAGTAGGTACACATTAATGTATGTCCTGTAAATTTTGTATGTCCATATATAACTGTACCAATTTTATCCATCCCTCCACAGGTACTGAATATATTCAAAGCCTATGCTAATTGCAGGAGTAGGAATTTGGTTTATTTAGCTAACTGCAGCACTTGCAGCTGCTTTTATGTAGGGAAAATGAACAGATCACTCATGGGACGTATGAGGGGAGCATCAATATTGTATTAATAGATCAGATACACAATGCTTTAGCAAAACATTGTGTAGAGCTAGGGATGGAACATATTTTTGGTTTCAGGGTTATAGAAACAATTACACCTAGTGCTTGGGTTGGCGACATCAAAAACTACACAGAAAATAGGGAATTGTTCTGGATTGTCAACTTACAAGCTGAGCAGTATCCAGGCATTAATGGGTGTACCTCTGTCAAGCCTGTTTTAAAGGATAGAAGTCACTTTAAATGAATGTACTATATTTAATTGGTTGATGTTTTTGATAGGCTGTTTTGCATTAATTGTGTGATGCCTGTATAATTAATACTGTTTTTTAGTAGTTTTTATGGTCTGAAGAAGCACAATCAGTTGTGTGAAAGCGCTTAACTTTATGCATTAAACTCTTCTGTCAGTTTTATGTTATTGGCTGTGTTTTGGTGTTTTTCTTATATTATTTTGACAAAAACAACTACACTTTAAATAGTTAAACCAAATTAGACATAACGCAGAAACATTGGTTAATAATATATACAGTTTATGTCCCACCTAAAGTTGCTATTATGTAGTTTAGAAAAAATTGGGGAGAAATAATGAGCTTATAATGAATTATGGTGGAGACTGGAATTTAATATGCAGCAGTGATGATGTATCTGGGGGGTTTAGAAGGGAAAATATAACATCAGGCTTTGTGCCCACTGAATGGCGCACAACAGTTATCCCACTCCACAAAGGGGGAACCACAACTGATCCCAGGAACTATCGCCCTATTAGCCTGATGAGCCTGCTCTGTAAGGCCATGGAAACTATCATCATGCAACTCATAAACAAAGACATGGTAACCTCCAAACTCTGGACCCCACCCAGTTCAGGTTTGTGAAAGGCCGATCATGCCTCCTGAACCTGATCGACTTCTTTGAGGCAGTCACCAAAGCTGTAGACGAGGGTAAGGTGGTTCACACAACCTATCTTGGCCTCGCCAAGGCTTGCAACACCATCCCCCATTCTGGAATTAAACTAAGTATAAATCCTTACAGAACAAGATGGGTTGTCAGCTGGCTTCACTGACAGAGCCCACACTGTAAAAGTTGCAGACTCCAAATCTGACTTCAAACCAGTGACAGGTGGAGTACCTTAGGGTTCAGTCCTTTGACCTCTCCTGTTTGGTATCTACTTCCCTGAAGTACAGACTAACATAGAAGGCCTTTAGCTAATGAACTTCGCAGATGACTGCAAACTAGGAGCCATAGTCAAGTCCCCAGATTATGTGAACATCCTACAGAAGGGCCTCACTGAGACAGATGCCTGCTGTCAGAGTCATGGCCTCAAGCTCTATGCCAAAAAGTGCATTGTCATTGCCTTTGGTAAAAGCTCTGTACCCATGAACTACCACATAGGCGGCAGTCTACTTAACGCCAAATGTGTGATAAGAAAACTTGAGATCCAGGTGGACAGTAGTCTCTCCTTTGATAATCACATCACCACAGTAGTCAGGAAATCCTTCTACATGGCACACCTCATCACAAAAGGGTTCTCATCCAGGTAAAAAGAGGTCATTGTTCTCCTCAACTCGACACTCATTAGACTAATTATAGAGTACAATGCCCCTTTTGGAATGTACTTCTCAAGATATCTGCAGCAGCTGGAAAGGCCACAGAAGTACCTCACAAAGAGGATTACTAGCCTCAAACAGCCTACACTGACCATCTCAAAACTTCAGTTTTACTCCGTAGCATATCGCCTACTCTGAGGTGATCTCTGCCTAACATATAAAGTTATGTCAGTCAGACCCAGAGATGTTGAACATGCTGCACCTAAAGAAATCCCAATCTCTCTGAGCTACATGCTCTAGGGACTTAAACCTTGTCACCACAATAAACAAGACATGCTGAAGGGATAGATTCCTGTCCCAGAGACTTCCCATACTCTGAAACAAGCTACGCATCTGTATCAAGCAAAGTTCCTCATTAGCACTCTTCAAGAAAAATCTTGATGAGTGGATGGGAAATAGTAAATACACCGGGGGAGGTCACTTCTGTGGCTCTGCTCCACAGGGGCATAGGAAAATAACTTTCTTGGGTGGTGTAAGCCAGGGAACCTTGCTGGCTAGGTTTACTTAGGCTGCTGGGCCAATAGCCTAGTATCTACCTATGAACCTATAAAAGAAGGTAGATTTCTGAAGATATTAATGAAAATACTTGTTTCAGAAGGCATTAATTCAATAGTAGAAACTTTGAAAGAATTGCTGTATTACTCACCAGAGTACAATAACTGTGCTAGTGTAGACAGAAATTATATTTCACAGGAACACATGCATTTAATTGAAGGCTTAACATCCAATCACCATTTTAGACCATGTGCTAATAACAACTAAGATAAAATTGCAGTATAGTAAACTAAAAATGAGACACTGGCACTTCCCCACCTACCTGTTCAAAAGAGAGGAATTAAAGGAAAGGGTAGCAGATATTATTTGACAATTATTAGGGAAGATAGAAATGTCTTTATAAGTGAGTGGGATAAAATGAAAGTGGAGTTTAAAATAGGCTAGAAATACAAAAAAGTAATATTGGAAGAAGTAACAGGAATTATTTAGAGGTGCTGACAAAAGTTAAAGTATTGCAGAATAAGGAGAATCTCAAAGAACAAGATGAGGCACAACTGCAGAGTACTAATGAGGAAACAAGAGATAATATGAATGAGTTTAGAAAGATTGCTGGCAAGCAACTGTTTTTGATAATAACTCCAGAGCAAAAATAGTTTTATCACAATGACTTCGGAAATAGAAAGAAGAAAGGGTTGTTGACACACTTATGGAGCTTATAAACAAGAAAATTAACCAGAGATCCTGTACAGGTATTAGATATATTTCAAAAATCATATAACAATTTGTAAAAAAGCAGAGAAATGTATAAATCAAGAAAGAGCATAAGTTGAAACATTTATGGAATATTTAAGTAGGCTAAGGTTAGAAGTAGATGACACTCAAGAATTAACAGTTAAAATAGGAGGAAATGAGACAAAAAATGTGATATACAATCAATCTGTGGGAAAGACTCCAGGAATAGATGGTATTCCTGTGAAAGTTTGAAAGCTAGGATGAAGAAAGTGATAAAGATCTGGAAGGCTTTGTCTGAAAGTATTTTAAAAGGAAGGCACTAGCATCCTGGAAGAAAGCTGTGGTGGCTGTAATACTTAAGATAGTAAAGACCCATCAGACCCAGGTTGCTATGGGGTCATTTCAATTTTAAAACATGATTATAAATTGTTTATGTCTATAATATCTGAAAGAAAGGCAAAAGTGTTGTCAAAATGTATAGAGCTGTATCAATGTGCTCTTGTGGAGGGGAAGCACACATTTGACAAATTAATAGAACAGCGATGATCTAGAGGGAACAGACTGTAAGACAATGCCTCTGTTGTTGTTGGGGTTTCATGCAGTAAAGGTATTTGACAGAGTAAGCTATGATTTTATGATTATAGTGATGGAAACATTTGCATTTCTTGATAAAATGGTGTCAGAGAGAAAAATTACAGTAGAAGAGTTCGTATCTGACAAGTTGTGTCTGAACAGAGAAACCAAGCAGGGTGCCCTCTTTTCTCTTTGATATTTGCTTTACAATTAGAGCATTGTCAAAGAAAATAAGGGACTCACAATTTCAGTGATTTAATTGGTACAGTAATCAAGAAAAGTTGGTTTCAGATTTAGATGCTATTATTTTGTACCTGATAAAACCAGAAAAGGACAGCTCAGTGTTGTAGAACATCCCAAGACAGTTTCAAGTGTTTTGGGGATATAAAATTAATGAAGATAAAACAAAAGCTATCATTGTAAACTATGTACCCACACATGAACTGGTCCAGCAATATCCAAATTTATGGGGACACGATAAAATGAAGTATTAAGGAGTAGGGATTGAAACGGATTTGGCTATGGCAGATAACGATATGTGTGAAGAGACTAAACAAAAAATTATACAAAAACTGAGACAATGGAAGCACTTGTTTATGGATATGGATAGCAAGATGCAAGCAGTGAAAATGTTTTTAGCCCCTTTAGTTTTATACACAGGTCTGACATATGTTTATCAATCAGAGAAGAAGTTGTGGACAATAACTAATAAAGAGTTGAAGAAATTTATGTGGGAGGGGAAGATGGTAAGGGTCAAGTGGGGTAAGCTGATCCTTGCAACAGAGCAAGGTAGTTTAAGATTAGCTGATTTGAAGGGATATTTTAGAGCTACACAGATAAAGGTTCATATACATAACACAAGCAGAATGCTATAAACCAAATTGGAAATGGATAGTGATGAAACTTGGGGGAGGGGGTTCAAGAAATCATACAGAATACTATACTGATAAAGTAGTAGAACATATTCTAAGATCTAAGGCAACACAAGAATGGAGAGAAGAGATTTTGCAAGTAGGGATGACTACAATTAGGAGTACAAAGAACAGGAAAGAAGGGGTTGAAATTTATTGGAGAAAACAGTCAAAGAAACTGAGGTACTGAGGACAAATGACTAGAAAGGGAAAGGTAATAGAATAGGAAGAGATCAAGAAGACATTTCAACTGTAGGCTACAGACTGCCTTCCCTATTAGGGATTGATATAAGAGTGTAGGCAAAGAGAAAGGTATAGAGTAATCCCAAGTGTAAAACCTGTTTTTATTTGAACCTAGAAGAGAAGCTGCTGTTAAAAAGGGATAATTAGTTAAGCATATTAAATGTTGCACTGTAACTATAGGAATCAGATCAGGTTAGAAAAGACTGGAAAGAGAGACTGGATATCCAACTCACAATAAACAAATGGGAGGACATGTGCATGGCTCTCAGCATGAGACAAGGTCCAAGAGAGTTAGGATTTTTGTTTAGAAGTGTTTGCATAGGAATTTTTATTCCCCAAACAGACTCCAAAGAATTTTTTTCTCAGGTAGATGGCAAATTTTGGAGGTGCGTTTGTGAAGAAAGAAAGAGGTAACTAGAAACAGTGTAATGAGTTGTCAGACTTCAAAAAATCCTTGCAGAGTACTCTGGCATTAATACTAGGTGAAGAAATAGGTGTAACTAAGTAAATTATTTTTTTTTTGAGTGGGATACAATATTTGAATTACCTAAATATAGCAAGGCTTGCTAATTTTATTTCTGGTGTCTGTCAAAAAAATCAGTTACTAGAAAATTGAAATCAAAGTCTAAACCAAATGCATCAGAAGTACAGAATATTGTAACAGAGATAAAATAACTGAAAGTGAGATATTTAGAAAAGAATAGGAACAAATTACATAGAAAAAAAATGAAAGTTTTGGAAACGATACATGCAGAAGTTGGAGATGGAGTGAGATTTAAGGAAAGCAGCAACTGAACAATTTTTATAATACTGGATTGGTAATCATTATATAAAAAACAAAATGCATGTGATGTATAATGTTTGCTATTAGGAACATGTTAATATAGTTCGTTTTCTTTTATATGAATGTATGTTTGCCTATGTCTTAAGTGATAATTCAGTAACATTGCTAGATAAAATAATTCTTTCCCAAATCAAATAATAAAGCACATAGAGTTGGGCATCATGGCGACTTGCGTGCTGTCTTTTTCTTGTAATGTCAGCGAAACTACTTGACCTGCTTATTGTGTCATAAAGTGTATCTCATGCTGACTCACTTCAAACAAGGCAATGACTATGGCACCATTACTTTTAGTTTATGTACAAAAAGACAAATAATAAAATGCAACACCCTAAAATGGTTTTAAACTAGAACCAGGCTGCAGTAAATTGAAGAGATTTTATGCTTACTGGAAACACTCATCATCCAAGCCAATACCGTATTCATGGGCAACTTTAATCATCCCACTATTAAATGGGAATCTTATATAATACCAAATGTGCCATCACAGAGCTTGCTGGGTTTAGTAAACAGCAACTCTTTGGATCAGATTGTCAGCATGCCAACCAAAGGCACAAACATACT
>NC_056735.1:544026840-544143885 GCF_019279795.1 Protopterus annectens
TTCCATACCATGGCAATATCCCCTCCTCACCTATTTCATATGCTTGAGAATTGGATGACTGCTGAAAGTCTGAGAATGGTAATTATGATCCATGCGCAACTAGAATTTAAAGTGAACAGGAGGACTATAAATATCTGTATGTCTATCTCCCTCTTTCTCTCTCTCTCTCTCTCTCTCTCTCTATATATATATATATATATATACACACACATATGTGTGTGTCTGTATATAGATGTACTTAAATTGATTGAATACAGTTTATGATGTGTATAATGCTGAAAGAAACTGACTGACATTATGCACATTGACATGCTACTATGCATGCAGCATGAATTAATCTCAATGCATGCAGAACTTAAAAAAAAACACAAAGCAAGAATCATTTTTGAAGGGGACACCCAATTTAGCACCCTACACCCCCTGTTAGTTATGTAGTCTAACTCAGAGATCACACAATTCCCAAGGAAAAGAATATATTTCCCTACCTGAGGATTGTTGATCTTACACACCTCTCGACCATCTGTTTAGTCAACCAAATTGGCTCAGTTAAACAGATGTTGATCAAAGGACCATTAAACAAAATTACTGGAATATATATATATATATATATATATATATATATATATATATATATATATATATATATATATACATATAGATATATATATATATATATATATATATATATATATATATATATATATATGTATATATATATATATATATATATTCCAAGATTTAGGTACCTCAATGTACTGCCCTAATATGAGACAATGATACAGAGAAGACTTGGAGTTAGTACATATAGATATATATTTATGTATAGATAGCTAGATACGTACATACATATATCTAGATATGTATAGATAGGTATATATAAATACATCAGCAGCAGCATGAATGCAAGGAAAGTGTAATAGTGAGTGTTGGAATTTGCTGGGGGTTTTCTCTTCCTTTTTCTGTCCAGCTTTAATTTTAAAAAGAATTGGAGCTCAAAATATCAGGTATTGGACTTCCAACAGTGATCCTTGAAAAGAAATTCTCCTGTCTGCTGTTTATATGGCACAACTGAACTCTCCTGCAGCTTTTTGTGACATGATATTTTGGTCACTGTGAGATACATTATTCTCATTTTTGAATAATATCATAATTTCTGGACAATTTTCTTTTGTATTCTTCTCATATATATTATTTCTTTTGTCTTGTCTTGTTGAAGTTGACTTACTTATGAATTGGAAGTTGCAGATACTACAAAATTACTGTAGAATGAGACATCAAGAATGAAAATAAAGTAATCATGGTCTATTGCTGTATATAAACTAGTTTATATCTGATACATTGATTTCTATATAATCTCTTCTCATATTTAATCTATATAAATATCTGCAGTCAGTAAAATCACTAAATTTCTTAATTAAAAGAACAATGCAAATAAAATCACGGTCAGTTCCTGTACTTAAAGGCATTTACATTTAATATGCCAATTTCAGTATTTTGTATTCTGGATTTCAATCTATACTCATGGTTGCCATCACAAAAATCTAAATTAAAAAAGAAAAAAAATGACAAAGATAGAAGTAGCGAAAGTGCTCAAAAAAAACTTACATGTACAGATTCTGTCACTCACATATCTTCAGATGATTTCCCCATAGAAGAAACTGCACAGTGTAAATGTGTAGAAAACTGGATTAGTCACATCTTTTCTTTATGAGTCTACAGTAGACAAGTCACTTATAAATTCTTAACATTACTACACATGACTAATTCTTAATATTACTACACATGACCTTCAAAAAAGCTAAGTATAGCTTCAAACAGCTTGTTTTTATACAGCCAGTTGTTTCTGCACTAGTAGTCTGTTTTGCAGTGGCAGGTAAGTCATTCTCATATAGCAACAATAAGCTCCAAACTTGTATAGATAAAGTATGGAGATGCACATCTCCATCTCTAAATCTTTCCCTGGATTCAGAAACAAATATCATGTCTTGGTCGGTAGAATTGCTGATGAACAGCCACACATAATGTAGCAGTGATTCAGAGACACACTTAGCACTACCACACTAGACTGTGAAACACTGCGACCATCATACTATATTAATAATCTTATAATGACATGAAAAAGGGCAGTATTATTAAAAAGGTGGTCATGCTGAATATATATGGTGGCAAGCAATGTGGTGGCACAATTCAGAAATGTATACATTTTGCAGAAGAAGACTCATCTGCTGGATTTGCTAACCACAGTGAAATTCTGGTGTTTCATGAGAGAAACTATAAAAAATATGTAAGGGGTAGTTGCCACTTTGACAGACAGGCTGTTTTCACAATCAGCAGACTAGGATGTGCTTACCATCAACTGTGTTGCTGCCAAGTCATCGATCCATGACAAAACTTCCATGCCTTCCATGACGCAGAGATAGTAGGTTGCTACCGTGTAGCTAGAGCTGCCATGTAAGAGCTGCTTGAGATGCGTAGTCCTCATATGCAGGCAGTTGTGTGGCACTCAGTACTCATCCCTGTGGACAATATGGTATGTGTAGCATTGAGAATATTCACCACAAAAACATTCCAGAGATCAGCAGGGGGCACTGTACATATATTGCAGGCATCTGTCTTAAGGAACAACCACTAGTTTCTTGATTCAGTGTACAGCATGTGGAGGAGCATATGTGGTTCCCACATACCATAGAGAATAGAGGCGAATGCCATGTTGGAATGTTTGGAAACAGCCTATTTCCCTGCAGTACTGGAAGCATGTGTCTTTGCCCACATTGTCATCAAGGATTCACCTATGCCATACAGACAAAGGTGTCTTTAACTGTAAGGGATTTTACTCCTTCAATTGCCAGGTGATCTGCAATGCATGGGATATAACATAGTGTGTCACTGTGTCACCCACGTAACTCCTGTGATGCCCACATCGTACTTGTGTCCCATATCAGTTATATGTGTGGGATTATTTTCCACAGGGATATCATATTGGTACAAGATATGTCCTGAAGCTATGGCTAATGAAACGAATAAGAACATCACAGTCTATGGCAAATAATGCACATAATAACAAAAACATTGTCAAATCTGTGTTCAGTTTCTTGAAGGTCTACTTCCATTGTCTTAATACAATATCTTTGGTGGTGTACTGTAGTATGATCCAAAAGCATACAGCAAAATGCTTGCTGTGTGTGCAGTATTACACAACATGATGGTATGTTCTAAATCACGAAGTAGATATAGGTCATTTGAATGCGTTTTAGACAGTGGCTTGCCCTCAGCATTAGAAGTTTATTCAGAGTCAGGTGATAGACTTGTATGTTACCCTGATCCTTGAAGTTTTAATTTTCCACACTTACCAGTGAATGCTAAGTTTGCCAGCTTATGGAACCATGGTCATTTAGTTGGGGAGGGATATTTGCAAGGTTTATTAGAAGCTTATCAAATTGCCTTCCAACAAGGTTCATCAATCCTTTTGCAAATTCTCTATTCATCTTTTGAGAAGATTTAGCATGTGGATTGTGCTGAAATATTTGATTTGGTTGATCAAGATTGAATCCAATGTATGATGCATTTCAAAGCATAAAGAGAAAAGTATCTTGTAGCTGCCTTTGCAGTGCTAGCCAGACGTCAACCTTGAAATTTTAAGTCTAAGTTATGGGATAACTGGATGGTAGATTTTATTCACCATCATGGCTATTGTCATTGAAAAGGAACATTCCAGTTATTTTTCAATTATCAGGGAAACCTGTCTTGTTAGAGGAAATCTAACTTGGGTATGGTAGCATCAAAATTTTTGGAAATTTAAGACAGCCCAAAACCACCTTTGGTGGGATGAACATCATGCTGACAGGTGGTTAGGAGTATAATTGACATGCCAAGGTTATCATCCTTTACTGGTGAAGATCAAATAGGTCCTAAGTATAAAACTTTATGGGATTTTAATGCTAGTCATTGTGTTTGCTCTTCCTGTAAATGTTCACACATTTGTTCTCATTATGGGGCAGGCATTCAGCTGTTAAATGTTGGCTTAAAGATGGAAGAAAAAATAGTAGCTTTAGTAAATATCTATGATAGCAAGAATTAAGGTTTGTTAGCTAATGTTGCAGAAAGAGGTACAGCATCCTTTTGAGGCTTCAGCAGAAGCAGCAAGTTCTCCCACTTATATAAGGGTCTTTGAAAATCACTCACCCATCAAACTAGACATTTTAGAAATTTTCATGAAAGACTATCTAAATTAGACAGTTACTTGGGAGCTATTGCAAGGTTTCATATTAGGATTTTCTATCAAATTCTCCCCCAGTGATACTAATTATAAGAACATAAGGTCACTGGGAGAGAGGCAATACTAAATGTTTTGTTGTACACAAAGATATTGTTAAAGGAAGAATTGCTGACCCCTACCAGTTTCCCTCCTTTCAATGTTTTTAAAGTCTCACTGTTCTGTTTGATACCAACAAAGAAGATCGTTGAATTCCATTTAACCTCCCATCTCTCATTGCATTCCATGTGATTTTTCAGTGAAAGATGATATAAACATGCAGGATAGTATGGTACAATATGCCTCACTGAGTGAGGACTTACATGCCACTCTTCAATTTAGGGATCCATGAGTAGCAAAACTGGAGAGGGAGGTGGCTGTCTGCTTCCGTCCCATTTGGCTACAGTACTGGCACTTATCAGATATGCACTTTTAGGGTAATTATTCCATTGACATGACACTGCCTATGGACAATTCTGAGGTGCATGACAGTTTTTGAGAAGTTCAGCACAGCCTTATTGTGATATTGTTTACAGAGATCCCCCTTTCAGTGTGATGTTCATTATGCAGATGATTTTTTGATTGTTAGCAAAAAGGAGGGATAAGTCCCAAGTAAGAACTTTTCACATTTCAGAAGTTGTGTCATCAGAGAAAATGTATGTGGTTTCCATTTCTTTTAGATTACCAGGGAATACATTGGAAAGTCTGAAATATTAAATTACATCTTTCTTCTCAGCCAAAGAAAGTTAAAGTTGGTCAAGTTATGGAGCTGGGTGGTCTTTTAAAATTTGTCTTTATGTTGTGGTTCTGGGAAAGGATTTACTTGATCATTAGTCAACCCATTACATGGTGGGCCACAGAAACATTACAGTGTCAAGGTTAATAGAAAGATTAAATCACACCTTCATTATTGTCCATCCTTTTGCGAGATTTCAATGTCAGATCATTCTGACAGGAAGAATGGCTGTCAAGAGATGCAATGCCATCTTTTACAGATGCAGTGGGGGGTGGATAGGTGTGGGATCCTACTTGAAAAAAACAATGTTTTTCTGTACTCTGGCCTCAGTCATGTTCTAATGATAGGAGAAAGTACATCACTTTCCTGTAATTAATGCCTATTTGAGTGGCAGCAGTCATTTGACAGGAAGAGTTAAACATCAGGAAAGTTTTTTTTGTTGTTTTATCTCAACAACATGGCTGCTTTGCGATCATCATTATCTTCAACATCCCCCTTTTTCCCATTTTCTATATGATGTTGGGGTGTCATCTCTCTCGATTCAATGCCACACTCATGTCTTCTTCGACACTCTTAGCTGACTGTCACAGATGGTCTATCACGCAATCTATCCACCTCTCTGCTAGATGGCCTCATTTCCTCTTCCCTTCTTCCTGTCTGTACCAAATCTTCTTCACCAGATTGTCTTCTGCTTTTCCACACATGCCCAAGCCACTGAAATCTGTGCTCTTTGATCTTTTCTGCAATTGGAGCTACTTTGGCTTCTGCTCCTACATCCTTATTTCTACTTCTGTCCCACAGTGTGCATCCTACCATCCTTTTCAGGCACTTCATTTCCATCACCTGTAGCTTTTTCATCTTCTCTGCCTTTAATTCCCTGGTTTCTGTACCATACAGTAGTACTGGTCATGCCACTATTTTGTACACCTTACTTTTCTGCTTCTTTGGCATTCTTCTGTCATACACTGCACCCCATTTGGTTGCAGCCCCTCAGATTCTAGCTTTATGACCTCTTCATTCAGACTTCCCTTCTCCTCAACCACCTATCCCAGATGCTGGAAGCTATTAACCTGTTCCACTATCTTCCCTTCCATCTCAATTTTCAGATTCTTCTGATTTTCATAATTTGCTGCCATTACCACTTCCTTATCTTAGTTTCATCCCATGTGCCTTCAGTTTTGCATTCCACTCCACTAACCTTTGCTGAAGTTCTTTGCTCAGAGTGCGCCTGTAGTGCCCCACCATATGCATACAGCAATTTTGATGATCTCTACCCACTGACTTGTTTGCAAATGTAGTTCATTACCAGTATGAACAACAATAGCCTCAGAGCTGAGTCCTGGTGCTCACCCACTCCTGCTAGGAACCAGTATGTGAGACCTAACACTGTTCATACTTGAATTATTGTGTCCTTATACATAGCCTGTACTAATTCTACCTGTTTCTGGGACATTGAACCAACACAGTACTGCCCATATCAATTGTCTAGGAACCTTGTCATATGCTTTCTCCAAGACTAGGAATGCCCAGTTGGACTCTTTCCTCATCTCTAGTTTCTTCTCAACTATCTGTCTCACTGCAAACATCAGTTCAGTTGTGCAGTATCTTGATCTGAATCCGAACTGCTTATCTTCCATCTTACTTTCTGCTACTCTGCATATCTGTATATCTGTTTATCAATCACTCCATCCAGAACATTCATGTAGTGAGACAGGATTTTGAAATCTCTGTACTGCCCACATTTGTGGATTTTCCCTTTTTTGCATACTGGCACGAATATGCTTATTCTTCAGACATATGGGATACACCTTTCTCTCCACACTGCTATGACTAACCTCAGGAGCCATTTCTCCCCATCTCACCCAGCATCTTTATCATATCTGCTGTGACCCTATCTGAGCCTGCTGCTTTCCTGACTTAATTTTACGGTTTATATCATAACATCAAAGTAGTAAAATGTCGAATGTTATAATATCGAACCCAAAACAGCGAACGTTGAAAATAGTGAAGCTACAGAACATCGAATTCTTTCTAGGGAAAGAATTTGGTGGGCTGTTTCTGCCACTTCGCTATTTTCTCCAGTGTGGTGCAAAGGTTATGGACCGGGTAAAGGTAAGTGTGCGAACGGACTGGGTTAAGGTGAGTGTGGGAATGGAATAGTTAGGGATCTTAGGGTAAGGAAGCAGGTAAGGTGAGTGTGTGATAGTTAGGGGCCTTAGTGTTAAGGAGCGAGTAAGCTGAGTGTGCAATAGTTAGGGACCTTAGGGAACAGGCAAGGTGAGTGTGCAATAGTTATGGACCTTAGGGTTAGGGTTTGGGTTAAGGTAAGTGGATAGATAGTAGTGTATGTACATGTTTAGTGTAGGGTTAGAAGTAGGATTTTAAGTGCATATGTGTGGATTACTTTTTTTGGTGTGCTTGTGTTGTGTGTGTGTTTCTCGGAACAGCAATTTTTTTCCCTGGGAAAGAATTTGCTGTTCTGAGCTTTTGATTATATCACGTTTTGACATTCCAAGTTCGAGCTTATGGTGTTTGATATTTTGGGATTTTGATTATGTGATATATACCCAATTTTCCTTAGTGCTATTCTTAGCTCTTTTAGGGTGAGATCCTCTTCTTTTCTCTTTGAAGGCTGTGTCTGAGGCAGTACAGCTTATGTGGCATTTTCTTCACTCAAAACATCTGAAAGTACTCCTTCCATCTGCCTTTGATGTTCTCTGCACTAGTGAACGAGTTGTTGCTGGCATCCCTTATGAAGGGTGTCTGGCTATCTTCTTTATCTTTCTGTCTTTGTCTTGCAACCTGATACAGTTTCTTTGTGCAACCTACTGAGCCACTTTCCAGAAACTGGTAGAGTGTCCCTGATGCCCTTGTTCTTTACTATTGCAACTCCTTTCTTAGCTTCTTTGCTATCCAACCAGTATTCCTTTCCAGCCTGGTCCATCTTTTCTCTCTCCTTCGTTTTCCACACTCATTCTGTCTTTTGATGATTTCCTGGACTTTTACATTCCGCCACCACCTTTCCTTATGTACTTTATTTCGATACCTGGTTCGGCCACATATCTATTCTGTCATCACCACACATGGTGTTTTGAGGTGCTGACATTTTTCTTCAACTCCATCTATTTTCTATTCTTCTTGGGATGATAGAGCCCTAAGAAATTCCTTGATCCATTGTGCTTTCTCTCCAGTCAACTTCCATGTCTTCAGTCTGGTCTCTGTTGACCTTGGAGCCTTCTGTGACCATTGCTTGCAGATGATTGTGGCAACCAGTGGTTTATGCTGTGGGCCAACAATTTTACTGGGAATGACTTTGCAATCACTAATTCTACCCCATTGCCTTTCCTTACTAGCAGAATGTCTACCTGAATTGCATGTTGGCCACTTTTGTATATCTACATGTTATCTCTTTTTCTGAACCATGTGTTAGCTACTATTAAGTCATTTACCAGAGAGATGTCTAGAATGGCCTTTCTTTCTTTATTCCTGTTGTCCCACCCATGTGGACCTAGGAAGTCCTCATATTCTGTTCTGTCTGTCCGGATAGGTACATTCAAGCCACCCATTATCAACACCAATTCATGTTGCCCTGCTTTATCTAATAGGTCCTGCAACTGTTGTATGAATGCAATCTTATCCTCACTATCAAAACCCTTTTGTGGGGCATAGGCTGATATTATAAATACTGTCCTATCATCACTGATTGCCATGAATCTGACACTAATTCTGATGATAATCCCTCACTGTCTTCTGAAGCCTCTCTTACACCTCAGCACAATTCCTCCACCATTTCTAGCCTGTCCTCCTCTTGGGTAGTAGATTCTTGATCTCAAGCCAAGTGACTTTGCTGCATTGCCCTTCCATCTTGTCTCTTGGATACATAGGCTATCCAACCTTCTCCATACCATCATGTCATCCACTTTCAAGCTACATCCTGTCAGTGAACCTACACTGAGTGTAACAATTTTTAGTTCATGTTTGGCAGAGCTCGACAGATCTATCTCAAGTAACCCAGGCTGTTCAACTTGACAGTGCTGCTGGGCTTTATGGTGGCCACACACTGGCCAACAGGAGCACATACACCCATCTCACCATTAGCAATGGTTCCTGACATAGGCTGTGATATGCTTATAAAAAAAACAGACCTCAACTTGTCCATATCCTCAACCCACTTATCACCAGCAAATACTGATGTCCATTGGGTGACATTAGTCAACATGACCAATCACCTAGAGGCATATTTTACACTATCGAATGGCTAGCCCCACCACAATTTGCAGTCTGTGATCAGTCTTATTCTATCTTGAGGATACCATGCACCACAGTAGATGTCCAAAGCAGTTTATGTATGCAACTCTTCCCACTATAGGAAAACATGTAAAATCTGCGGTGCTGCCCACATCTCCATTCATTGGTGACTTTGAGACAGAAACACTCAGCATGATTTTTGAGATGGGAGGAGCCCCATCAGAAACATAGAGAAAACATGCAAACTCCAAACAAGTATTAGCAGGAGGTCAGGAACAATCCTTGCACCTTGTTTGCATGAGAGTTGAGGACCTTAACCATTATGACAGCTGGTCTTCCTGCTCTGTACGTTTTGACCAAAAAGTCATCCTACTCTGTTCAATCACTTTTAAGCTTTAAGTACACCACCATTTAAGCACTGACTTGTCTTTTGTTGCTGAACACATCCTAAGAATTCATAATGTGCTTGCTGATACTCTGTCTCATCTGTAGATCACCAAATTTTAGCAATTGTCCCCAAAGCAGAAGCCTTGTGAACTCAGATCCCAAACGAAGTATGGATGGTTCGAGAAGAGTTGCTATTTTTTTGTGGTGGATTTCTTTGGCTTCTAATACTTGGAGAGCATATGGGTCAGGAATTATTGTGTCCAGATGTGTTTCTATGAGCCTCTATAAAGAAAAGAAATGTTGGTCACCTCATAATATTTAACATCCTGTTGGGTTAAATATGAAGCTCCTAGTACTGCTAGAGTGAATTTGTCAGCAATTGGGCTGTTTGCCGGAATGCTTGGTCTTCAAGATGTAACAAAACCTTGAATGACTTTTACATTATTAAATGGTTAGGAGTGACTCAAAGGCCATCATTCTGATTCATAATGCCCTATAGGGAAATCACTTCTGAAATCCATTTTAGTGGTTATTCGTAAGATTTATGCAATTTGAACTATGATATTCATTGAGATGTATGCTTGGGCATATTGTAGTAGTGAATTACTTGGGTACATGAAATGGAATCGCATATTATTGGTTGATGTCCTAGAGTGAATTCTCATGTTCAAGACCATTCAGAAAGGCTGTAGTCATCAGGAGATTCTGGATGGGGCATCATTCCTTTAATTCAACCTGTGTACTGGTTTATTACCCACCATAATCTGGCCTGCTGTGCTAACATATAGAGTTTGCTATTCCTTTTTCTTAATGGGTCTAAGTTTTCATAGTTTCATAGTATAGTACTAGGCTATCTGCCCTGGGGCATTTGTAAGCCTAGCCATAGTGATGTGGCTTTTGCCACCCCATGAAATGGTACAAAAATGTACAGAATAAATTTAGAATACTGTGCCTCTGTCTAGTAGTGACACAATGAAGGTCCCCTTATATAATAGAATTAGTTTACTGTGCCCCTGTCTAGCAGTGACACAGATGTGACCCCTGGGGTAAACTTACGATCTCCCATCCACTCATCAAGATTTCTCTTGAAGAGAGTCAGTGAGGGGCTCTGCCTAATATGAACTGGGATCTTGTTCCAAAGCATGGGAAGCCTCTGGGTTATGAATCTATCCCTCCAGCATGTCCTATTCATACTTGTGCCGAGGTTTAAGTCTTTAGCTCTCGTGGTCCTGATGGATTTAGATTTTTTGAGATGGAGCATGTCCATCAGATCCTGATTGGACATGGCCTTGTACGTCAGGCAGAGATCACCTCTGAGCAGGTGGTATGCTACTGAATAGAACTGAAGTTTCTTTAGTCTGGCAGAATAAGACATATGTTGGAGACCCTTGATCCTCTTGGTGAGGTACTTTTGTGGTCTCTCCAGCTGTTGCAAATGCGGGGTGAGGTAGATACCAAATGGGGCATTGTACTCAATCATGGGTCTGATGAGGAAGGAATATAGGGGTACAATGACATCCTTGGATCTGGATGTGAATCCCTTCATGATGAGGTGTGAAAGGTAGAATGTTTTTCTACCCACTTTGGCAACGTGGGTGTCAAATGAGAGGTCGCTGTCGACTTGGGTCCCTAGGTCTCTGATTACTTTTTCCGTACTCAGTGGGTTGCTGTCTATGTGATAATTTGTGGGTACTTTATATTTCCCAAAGGGGATGACTATACATTTATTGGCATTTTGTTTAAAGCCATGACTCCGGCACCAGTTGTCCGTTTCTGTGAGGCCTTTTTGTAGGATGTATGTGTCTGCTGGTGTATCGACTATGGCACCTAGTTTGCAGTCATCTGTGAACTTTGTCAGCCACAGCCCTCCCATGTTTGCTTTAACATCTGAGAAATAAATGCCAAACAAGAGGAGTCCCAAGACAGATCCCTGTGGGACACCACTTGTGAATGGCTTTGAGTCTGACATTGCTCCAGCGATTTTAACTTTATGGGTTCTGTCCTTTAGCCAGTTTGCAACCCATCTAGTGACATAAGGGTTTACTTTTAAGCTGTTGAGCTTATCTATGATGTCTGAGTGGGGTATTGTGTCGAAGGCCTTAGCCAAGTCCAGGTATGCTGTATGGACTGCTTTGCCCTCATCAATGGCTCTAGTGACTGTTTCGAAAAAGTCAACCAGGTTTAAAAGGCAGGATCTGCCCTTTACAAAGCCGAACTGGGTGGGGTCAAGTGTCTGTAGATCCCCTATGTCTCTGTTTATTCTCTGTTATCTGACCATAATATATCCGTTCATGAAAAGACCATCTGCATGTCCTCAGAATTAGTTCTGCTGACTGACCTTCAGTTATCACATCTGAGGCTTGGACCATCCTAAATGAATAGAAGGATAATCAGTGGCCTGATTATGGTGGGTAATAAACCAGTACACAGGTTGAATTAAAGAATTAATTCTCACAAGCCTCTGTAACTGACTACATAAGGTCATAACTTGTCAAGACTTGACATCCACTGATTATCCTTCTATTCATTTAGGATGGTCCAAGCCTCAGATGTGATAACTGAAGGTCAGTCAGCAGAACTAATTCTGAGGACATGCAGATGGTCTTTTCATGCTTATTTGAACTATATTTAATATTTTATTAAGTTGCTTTTGGGGAGTTATTATTATTCACAATGATGTTTTTTCTTTTCTTTCAGGTCATCTAAGAGTTTTGATCATGGCACATTATTTTGTTTGTCACTCAGCCAAAAAAGCATAAGTATGCAGAGGTGGATGAATTTAGGTTTGGATCCTCACTCCTATAAAATAATTTGGAAAGGTTTTCCTGGTAGGATTCGGGATCAGTTGCTGGCAATAATGTTTCATGTTACTGTTGAAATGGGTCACGATTGTTTTCTTACAGTACATTTAGGTGAGAAGGACATTGGCAAGACCCCTAAACATAAACTGTATTCTAACATTCTGAGAGATTTAGCTTCTGCAAAAAATGTAATTTGCAACCTGCTGATTGTCTAGTCTGCTGTTCCTCCCATATTATTTTGGTGTGTTGTCTATAACCTAGCAGTGTTATAGCAGCAACAGCACACACCTTCTTGAATCATAGAGAGACCAGGGCTGCCACCTGTTTGGGTTTAATAGTCAGTGAACATTGAGATTTTGCAGACACAGGATTAATGTAGATAGTATACACCTTGCTGACATATGCTGTGATTTGTTTACCCTCAACCTGTCTTACTTTGCAAAGTGTATTTTTAGAACCTGCTGTTTACTGTCCTTCATAGTAGACCTTATCTTTTTGTACAAATACATTTTTTTTTATTTTATAACGTTGTACGTTTTCTTGTTTCGCTCATAATTATTTGACCATATTTAAAATCAGATAATCAATAATATCTGGGTCATCAAAACCTCTGGGCATTGTCCATAAAGAAGCACATTTTGTGCTATTTCACCATAAAAGTAATGAAATAACTCTTTCACCTTGGTGCTATCTCATCTTAAAAGAAACATAACAGAATAACTCTTTAAATTCATATTAAAATTCATATACATACAATAATGAATGCAACTGGAATCTGAATGTGACTAAAATGGATTATATGGACTTTAACCATATTAAAGTTTGAAGGAATGAATGCTACAGCAGAGAAGTGGGCAGTCATGTGACACAAACCAAAGCTGAAGCCTTACTTGTTCATTTTTTTTGGAAGATACTGAACTGTACAGCATTAGATGTCTTATTCTAAGCTTTCAAGTCTGTTAATTCTGCAATATTTTTTTAGTTTTTCCTTTAAATGTGGAAATACCCAAGACTATTTTCTATAATTAACTTTAGGAGCTACTTGTTAAAATGTGAGAGCTACGGGTCCTTCTTTCTTTCCCTCACCGAAGCTTTTCACACCTCCGTAATTAGCACAAAAAAGTTTTTTGCTGATCTAATGATTAAATAGATACTGCTCACCAGCTTTTGTTCAGCAAATAAGGAGGTGAAAAATTATTATTCAGATAACTAACATGTATGATTTTCTAATCTCTCATTAGCAAACTGTGCTATCTGCAATGTTATGACTTGTTTAGAATCTATTTTTGCTATATTTTGTTAACAGCATTTTCTGATCTATTAGCACTGGGGAAGTTCTGTAATATAAGCTGCTATTGCTTATAGGAACAGTGCAAAATGAATCACCTGCTATGAATGACGAAGTTATCTGTGATTGTATGTTGTTTATGTCAGTGTGCCTATTTCCCCAGCTGTACTCAACCTTTTTATTTTTTACTTTGCTGATAGTCTCAGCTGAATGGGAACTATTACAGACCAGTTAGACTGCCCTGGTTAAAAAAAAATACTAATAAATAAATAAGTAATATGTGAAATTTGCAGCCTCATAAAAGTCTTCTATATTTTTCTTAATATAAGTAGATTGTAATGACTTTATTTACTTGTTAATATTCCTTACCCTCAATAGATAACAATAAACACAAGAAAAAATTTGGGTCTATATTATAACATCGAATCTTACAAAGATTGAATGTTATAATATCGAACCCGTAATGTCGAACACTGAAAACAGCAAAGGTGCAGTACACCGAATTCTTTCCAGGGAAAGAATTTGGTGGGCCATTGCTGTGGCTTCGCTGTTTTCAGCGTTCGACATGTTGGAGCATTACGGGTCGGGTTCAGGTAAGTGTGCGATTGTGTGTAGGTTAGGGTTAGGTGGCAGGTTTGGTGAGTTAGGGTTAGGGCATGGGTCAGATAAGTGTGCGGCTGTGTGTAGGTTAGGGTTAAGAGGCTGGTTAGGTGAGTTAGGGCATGGGTGAGATGAGTGTGCGATAGTGACGGACCTTAGGGTTAGGGTCGGGTTAAGGTAAGTGGATAGCTAGTAGTGTATGTAAAGTTTAGTTTAGGTTTAGGTGTAGGATTTTAAGTGTATGTGTGTGGATTGATGTTTTTAGTGTGTGTTTGTGTTGTGTGTATGTTTCTCGGAATAGCGATTTTTTTCCCTATGAAAAAAATCACTATTCTGACTGTTCGATGTTTGCGGATTTTGGTGTTAAGGGTTCGATATTATAACATTCAACCTTTGTAGATTTCGATGTTATAATATAGACCCAAAAAATTCATGGGTGATTATTATCATCTAAACTAAAAAACATCTAAACCAAGTGATTGCTATTGTGTTAATGAACAAAAAATACTCTCAGCTTTGCTTTTATATGGGGAGGGGGGCTCCCCATACCCAAAGAAATTAAATATACTAACTTTATTGTCGCACAACTGTGGAGAAAAAGAAAAACTCTTAAATATTCTTATTATAGTGCACTTGTTGAAGTTCATGTGCAATACTACTAAACCACTTTCACTACCGGTGTAAATCACTAAAAATGCCAACAAATGATTCATGCTTGCCATGACCAAACCAGTGGTACCCCCACACACACACAAACACACATATATATATATATATATATATATATATATATATATATATATATATATATATATATCTATATATATATATATATATATATATATATATGTGATGATTCACTAGACAATTTCAAAATACTGAAATATCGAATGTCAGTATTTCGAGACTGAATGGTCGAAATCCCACATACCTGAAAACCCACAGCTGCGAAAACCACAATCATGAAACACACACACACAAACACACATACACCTACCTAACTACACTACAGCAAACAAAACAACACACACAAACACAACACAACACACAAACGCATCTACTCTACCTATAAGCATGGGTGCAAGCCCCCCTGCGCCCCCCACACCCCCCTACTTATATTTAATAACTCCAAGGTCACACTAAACACACAAAAAACACCACTACACGCACTCAAACACACTAAAATCCTTACCTCAATACCCTTTCATAAACACAATTTACCTGATTCCCTAGCTTAATCCACAAACCGCAGTGCATGTCACGAACGCAACACCATAACAGCGGATTCGACATTTCCACATTCGACAAAGTGCAGTTTTGTTTAACTGCACTTTCACTATTCAGTCTCGAAATGCTGAAATTCAATATTTCAGCATTTCAAGATTGTCTAGTGAACCTACACATACATATATGTATATATATATATATGTATATATATATATGTGTGTATATATATATATATATATATATATATATATATATATATATATATATATATATATATATATATATATATATATATATATATATCTATGTATGTATGTATGTATAGAGCATCTCATTGAACACACAATAGGTTGAATGCCAAAATATTGATCCTACAAGATCGAACCCAAAAATGGTCAAAAATACAAAAAAATTTAAAACATCTTTTATGTAGCAGGCAAGCTACTGAGCAATCCCAGACTAACTTGCTACTTTTATTTGCCAGTGTGAGATCACTCTGCAGCAGGGAAAGGGCAAGTGCACACTTATTGCTGTAGCACAACCTCCCACAACCAGCTAGTGGTTGTTGTTGTTGTTGTGTCTTTTGGCTTTTCCCGGTTAGGGGTCGCCACAGCGGAACTCCAGTCCGCTAATGATTGGCAGTTGATTTTTACGTGCTGAGTTGCTGGCCCTAATGCACAACCTTCAACGAAGGTACGCCCATTCACGCATGTCTCCATAGAAGATGCTCTAGCTGACAATCGAACGGGGGACAACGTCTTCTGTGAGGCGACAACGCTACCACAGCACCACCACTGCATATTTTACAAAATTCTGAAATTTCAGTCTAATATGCAAGTAGTAAATATGTTCAACATTATGAATGCCTGAGTAATTGAATGAAACCTTTGTGCATATGTGTGTGTGGGGGGGTTTGGGAGGGTGTGCACATGTACACATTTCTACCTATCTTTATATTGCTTTTATAAATGCAAATAGATTTTTATATTTTAACAAAATTAGACATGGCGGTAATTGAAAATACAGTTTTCGTTCAGCTCATATGTTGATTATCTTAGATCGCAAAGTATATGTCTAGAAAATAAAGTGATTTCTCCACCATTCACTCAATAGGCCAAAATGTATGTCCAGCTTCTGGTCCAACTAAAATCAATATGTTGAACGGTCCAGATGAACCTGTTCCTCACCCAGTCCATCATCTTCCAGGTGCATGATTACACTGTTTTTCTCGATCTTCCTCTAGATCCATGTTCAGTAATAAGCAAACATTTGTAAATGAAGCACAATTGCTGTTTTTAAATGAACTTCAGTAAACGATGATGAGCATATTCCTTGAGACTAACAAATCTGTAGCTAACCTGCCATGATTTCCAAAGCCCTCCTTTGTGTACAAAAATAAATTACATAATTGGTGCCATTATTTATTTATTTGTTTAGCATTTTATGACTGTGTGTAGGGTCTGGTGTAATGACTGTTCATCCATGACCTGGTACAGAGACAAAATAAAATAATATACACAGACTAATTATGGGTCTGAAAAGAATTTAATTAATATTATGTACAGAAAGTAGTACAAACACAGTTATTTACATTGCTCAAGTAAAGGCAATCATGATATGCATTAGTTTAGAGGCATACAAGTAATGCAGAATATACAGTTTTACATATGTACATTACTAATGCAGAAACTAAAATGATCCACATTAGTATGAGAACAAAAATGATATACATTCTAAAGGCATTTGAGACAATACTTTGGTATAAGTGCCACAGACAGTATATCTACTGTAGTACAGATACAAGTGACCAAGTGATGTTTTGGAGCTGGGGAAACATAGAGACAGATGTAAAAAGGAGCCGGCACATCCTACTGAATGTACCTCTAATATCTTACTAAAAGCTAAGAACTTATTTTCAGTGGTCAGCTAATTAGTGGATTAAAATAAATACAAAAGACCGTTTGAAGTGACAGGTTGAATCTTGAGAGGAATACTAAATGGTTCGGTATGCTACTTGTCCATTGTTCCTAAAACACTTGCATTCTGCTTTGTTGTGAAGGCGCTCAGAGACAGCTGGTTTGAATCCCAAATGTGTACTCTTAGATTTCACCCCAGTCAGAAGTTTATTCTGAAGAGAAGTAGCCCATTATGCAAGAGGTTCATTTCCCAATAAAACTTTTAAATGGGGGACTGATGGGGGTAAGGCTGTCTTTTTGGGTATATGCTTGATCTCTTATAGGAAGTTTTCTTCTTAATGATGGGCAATAGCCTTTATTTAGAATTTTGAAGAAAGGAGTTACTAATGTGAAAATAAGTCTTTCTGTGACTGGTAATGAATTTAATGCCTTTTGTAGATTACATCAGTGTGTCCGGGAGTCTTCAAGCATAGCAAATCTAAAGATTTTATTTTCTACGGTTCGTAATCTTTGGGTAGTATATCCTGAGTTGAAGTTAAAGAAGCTGGAAACTATATTTTAAATGTTCTTCATACTGATTACTCCAAATGAAAAACATTCTGAATACAGTCTTACCTATATGAGTTGCATCCTTCATAAGGTCCAGCTTCCAAAGATTCAGAGCATCTCCAAGCCATTACTTTTTTGGTTGTTTAACTAACCTTTTTTGTGAGAAACAAGTACTTTTATTCTAGTAAAAAGTTTTCCTTGACTGTCTTTTGACTTTTTGGTACTTTTAAGGAGTACACTTTTTTACGTTTATGGTAAAAGTTGTTTAAAATTACTTTTTCTGGGGAAAACTGTGTTTAATTTACTTTTTTAGAGGGACTGAAAAAAGTGTTTAAAGTTCTTTTTAATGTGATTTTTTTTTTTAGCAAATGTTACTTTTTTTACTCTATTCCTGTTTTACCAACTATTGATGCTGTGCTTTCCTGGGAAGCAAGCACCATTTTCAGCTTGACCAGGGAACAAACTAGCAATCCATCAGTCAGACCTTTTTCCAGCTGCAGAAAGAAAAAGATTGTTAAACAATTTTTTGCCAACACAGCAATCGGGTAATCTGTCTCAGCCACAGCTGGGTGACTTTGCTGAGACCTAAAGTTGTTCCTCCATCTACTCATTTTCCTCAGATCACTCTGGTCTAGTCTATATAGCCACTATGGACCCGGGGTAAGCCTCATTCTCTGTCAATGTTGCAGTCCTCTCAGTGGGCAAGGGAGATACACTGTTGTTGGTCAAAAGAAAAGGGGCAGGTGATGTGCCCCTGCTTAGCCAGAATATTGTGCTCATCCCTGAGGAAACTGCTGCTGGCAATTCTGGGTCTGTTTTCCCTAACTTTCTTGTAAAAAAGTGACAGAAAAGTAAACATTTATCTTTTCCTGTGTCAGTTACTTTGGACAAGAATAACTTATTGGGCTTGGCACAGCATCTTGCACAGACTCTTGACCCTTCTTGTAAGGTGGTTTTTGGTAAAAGAAAATAGGATTCATCTGTCTCTGAAGACAATCAAGAATTGGAATCTATTGGAGATTATGAAAGAACAGGTGCATTATTTTCTTCTCACTTTTCTGGTTCAGATTCTGGGGAGCCTGTGGAATCTGATTCTCCCTGTGAGGTATTCTCTTTCTCTGAGACTATTTCCAAGATGAACCAATGCCATCAGTGAGAGAATAAAGCTTTTTTTCAGTCCCTTAAAAACATTAGGATTTGCTACAACCGGAATTTCCAGAACCGTCATCCATCCCCACCCCCACCCCAGTGCTTCCAGCATTGGAGAATGTGTTTCTTTCAGCCTGTAGTCTCTCTGACAGTCAGCCTGCTGCCCCAAAGAAAGCAATTAGATGACATATAGTTACTTAGTCTTTCATGTTTTTATACACTAATCCCAGTTCTGACCCAGCAGGTATACCTTTAGTAAATCCAGCTGCTGTCATACATGTTTTAATTCTAATCCTTCTCTTTCTTCTGGTAAGAATGGGAAAGCTTTTGGTAAGCTTGGGAAATATACTTCTGTATCATTGATTTTAGAATTCTAAATTGGCAGGCTCATATGTTGAAGTTTATCCTCACTAATTGTTAAAGCATGAGGAATATGTAGGCTTTAGTTTCCTCTTGTAAGGAAAAAACTGTTTTGTGTAGTTTAGTTTCTTCTATTTGCTCAGCTCAGTATTCATTGTTTAAAATGCATTTATGACTCTGTGGATATTACTGCCAGGGCTGCTGACACTGGTACTGTTTTAATGAGGATTGTCTGGCTGTAATCTCACAACCCCAAAGAAGGGATCAAAATGATATTTTGAATTCTCCTTTGGGGCAATATTTAATTTTGGGGCTCTCTGCTGCAGAGGTTATCAAAATGAGTGATGAAAGAGATAATCTGATTCAGGGAATCCCCCAGATTTTTCATCCCTCCTTCAATAAATTTACCAAGTGATTCTCTGCTCCCACATCCAATTTTGTTAAGAAACAAAATAAACAGTCTTAGCAGAATGATGATTAGCAGATACATTAAAAGTAATGGCAAGGGGATTCCAAACAGAATGCAGCAACTTCCCAGAACAAAGGACAGTGAAATAAGTCAGAATGAGTATATAAGGGGCATTGTCTCCCCTCCCACCCCCACCTTGACAGTTCCTTATCCCTTCCTCAAAGTCTGATTCCCCATTTCTCTAATTGGCAACAGATAATTTCATACATATGGGTGCTAAATGAGATCCATCTAGGATACAAATGTCAGTGACAGGAAATTCCTCCTTTCCATGTGATTCCTCATCATCTGTCAAACTAAACTTTTTTCCTCCTGTATTACAATATATGCTAGCTCAGGGAGTAATGGAAGCTTTTTCTCCTCCACAGTTAGGGAAATCATTTTAATGAAGAATGCTTTTAGTGTCAAAGAAAGAAAAAAAAACCTCTTGGAGACCAGTTCTGGATCTGTCTTTCCTGAATCAATTTGTTATAGTGCACAAGTTCAAAATGCTTTCACTCCCAACCTGTTACCCCTTCTTCCTCATTTGACCTTTCCACTAACCTTAGATTTAAATGATGCATATCATTGCATTCCTTATTCATACAGATTTCAGGTGTTTCATAAGATTTTGTGTGTCTGGATCATATTATCAGTTTTCTGCCTTACCATTTGAGCTAGCCACTATTCCATGGTTTCACAAAGCTACAACTCCTATGATAGCCCATTTCAGCATACAGAATATCCACATTTCCATATTTAGATGACTTGCTTATCTTTGCAGAATATTTTCAAAGTATCAGGCATCTCTCTGCTGGGTAAAATATATCCTACACAAGCTGAGGTTCCAAGAGAGCATTTAATAGTCTTTTTTTGTCTCCATCTCACAGGATTGTGTTTCTGGGGTATCTGTAAGACACCTCAGTACAGAGAGCTTTTCTTACATAGGAAAATATATTAATAAATAGAGCTATTCTAAGGGTTTTCAACTAAGAGTTCAGTGGGAAAATCTCAGGATTCTGGGTATCATGACTTCCACAATTCTAGTGATACCTTTTGGAAGACTGCACATGAAAAAGATACAATGGCATCTCAAATCTCTTAGGTCCCAGCATTAATACCTATTGTCTTTTCAAATTCAAATTCTGGAATTTGTCAAAAGGGAAACTGATTAGTGGTGACATCAAATCTTATTAACTCCAGATGTTTCATGCTCCAAAATAATCAGCCACAACAGATGCCTCAGACATTGCTTGGGGAGCAGTGACAAGCTAACAATTGCTCCATTTGAACCAGCTCATCCAGCTTACTTAGAAATAAAAAGTCTTTCATAGTTAATAAAAAAATTAAAATGAAAGAAGAAGAGAAATTAAGAAAACGGTTGCAACAGAAAGTGCAGCTATTAATCAGAAAATGACATTGTTGGTCAAGCAAATACTATTCTAAAGATGTAAGTTATCTAAAATTCAACAAATTAAAACTTAATTTAAAATATAAAAGTCTAATGTACCCTTACTACATGTTTAAAATGCATTAAAATGAGCTTAAGCAGCAAAATATATATTAAAATCGCATCAAGACTAGGGTACAGTCACAAAATACTCCATTCACAAAAATGTATGCCAGCTACCTAAAACTCTAAGCAGTGAAAAAACTTTGGGAGTCTACTGAATTTGATAAAATCATTAATATAAAAGAGCACATTAAAATCAATAAATTCTGTTTATGGGGTCTACTTTTATGTGCTACATAAAATATATTGTAATGCAAGATTATTTAATGTTGATTGCAATTTGTGACTTTACCACTCATCATCAAACTCATTCCCTAAGCCAACTGTACAATATTTATATTTACTGCATCTTCTGCATGTATACCTCTATATACAAACATTAAAAAAATTCTGAGCATTTGATGTTGTGAGCTGAACTCATTTTCAGCCCCTTCCAAAAATATATTGGCATGAAGTGAACATTTACAGGTAATCTAATGAAGGCACTTTATTTAAATTTCGATGTATATATAAAGCAAGAGGGAGAACGAGAAACAGATAAGGATATATTTCACAGAATCACAAATCACTGAAAAAATTAACTGACAATACATTTCAATGAAAACATGAGGACTGACATGGTACAATTGAGTATCCTACTGGTGAACTAAACAAACTCTCAAGCTTTGCCTGCCTGACTTTCAACTTATTGATGATCGGAGTTTCTCCATAGGAAAATAAAACTATCAGTAAGTTGTTCTGGAAGCGATTGCCTTTTAGGGTGGAATCTGTACTTAAATATACATGGTGTCTGCTCAACATAAAATGTCCCTTTAGGGTGGAATTTCCCTTTTCTTCTCATTGGTGCAAACATGGAGTTGATATGTATAAGCTCAGTGGTGTGAGTGGTTTGCCCTTCACATTAGGGGGTGCAGAAATGCTTGATCCTCTGAAAGCAACACTTAACTCATTACATCTAAGTGACAAATCCAGGTACATTTGCAATTAACTATTACTGACGATTCTAGGTATCAAATATTGCTTGTTCAAATTTGCATCAATAATTCCACGAGCATGCTATGTACAAGGTTTTGAAAGATTTCATCTTAAAGCTTACACAATAGCAAACTCAACGGAATTCATATTTGGTAAGTAGATATTAACTGTTGTTTTTATGATATTAATTTATATTGAAATAATTTTCACATTTTCTAAATATCTCAACAACCAAGTAACAGAGAGAACTCCTTAGCCTCATATGAAAGCTCTCAGATAGTTGAATAAAATGCTGCTGAAAGTATGTTTGTAACTTGAGTTGTTGCTGAGATACTTTAAGTTGTTTACAAAATATTACAAATGTAATAGTTACTGTGTTTACTGTGACTTAAAAAAATCAGTTTAAGACCTAGAATCTAGAGAATAGATTAAAAATAGTTTATCCGGAAGAGTTTGCCATTTATATTTCTTCCGTAATCCCTATGGTTTCAGAAATATGAACGGTTTGAAATGTGAGGACATAATTAGATTCTATAAATAGATTTAGGCTCCACCCATTGGAAGTTACAGTGCAAACTCCCTGAGCTCCATTGGAGTGAATGAGTTAAAAGTGTTTTTCGGCAAGATATTTTCAACAAATACAGTTAAGGTTTCCGATCTTTAGTGCATTCTCTTTCAACTGCTGATAGTGAAAGCAGTACAAATGGTGTTGTAGATTAATTTTCCATGTAATTCTCATAATCTCAAGTTTCTATACCACACAAATAGTAATTATCTATAGTTTTCTACAGTTTTATATAAACTGAAGGTCAAACAAATGTGCTTTCAATGGAATAAATTTTCAATTAAGTTTTCAATGATTTATGAGTCAGTGAAAAAAACAATTAGATGAAATTATTTGCAACCAAACACATACACATACAAACACACACACACACACACACACACACACACACACACACACACACATATATATATATATATATATATATATATATATATATATATATGTGTGTGTATATTTGTGTGAGCATATATATGAGTATCATATACATAATCAAACACTCAAAACCTTGAAAGTAAAAATATCAAAATTTATATCTACAGCTACATGTCTAACTATATATTTATTTATATACATTTATGGTGTAACCCAAATGTTAGAATACATTTTGGTGGTAGAAAAGTTTTTGTCAATGTAAAAGAGAGAATGCACAAATGAGTGAATGCACCTTTGTGAATCAAATGTGGATGGATTTAGTTTTATATACTATAGCAAGGAAGAGCGGGAATGAAAACTGATATTAAAAAGAAAGTGATGGTTGTGAAAATATTCAAGATTGTGTTAGAACAGTAGCTGTGAAAATGCAAGTGTTATAGAGTTAGGATTAAGGAAATCATTAGCTAATAGAATAGAGTCAGTGATGCACATGTTTTGTGTTGTGTGATCTGTGTCCTTTATTCTTATGTAGTGGTACTCTTAAAGAAAGGGTTTTTACTAATATAATGTGTAGGGTTGGTTAAGCCTAAGGTAAGCACACATGGGAAAAATGGTCTAGGGGCAAACATACCAATTATGAAACATACAAAAAAATAAAATATACATATATATATATATATATATATATATATATATATATATATATATATATATATATAGCAATTGTCTTAATAGCAGCCTACAAAGGGTATTGTTTTATCCTGGGGTGAGCAATGCAGCAAAATGAATAATCCAAAGTTTTTTATGGTTACTGTTAAAATTAAAGCATTTCTAAGATATGGGCATGTTGCCTCCTACATAATGATGTGGGGTGCAAAGTATAATGGTTTCCTAGCTCAAATCTGCCCCTCTTACATCTGTCACACAAATGAAGAGCAAATCTGTACTTAAATTTACATGGTGTCTTCTCAACATAAAATGTCCCATATATGCAAATAACTATATATATATATATATATATATATATATATATATATATATATATGTTCAAACTGGTTAAATATTTTATGAAACACATTTCATGATTGGTATCTGTTACTGTGGTACCCAACTAATTTATTACTGAAGATTTTGTTGCCATGGAGAACATTTTTTTACTATTCATCTATAATACTTTTTGAACACCAAAACTTTATTTAAGCACACTATGTACAATACCTTAATGTAAATTACAAAAGGAGTATGAAAATATAGCAAAGTGAAACAAACAAAAAAAACTACAAAATAAAATCAAAATAGTATAAAAAATAATTGTAACAACCCCCCATAAAACTCTTCTAATTTCTAAAATATTTATTGCCCTTTATACTTAATGTAAGGGCTATTCCTATTGAAATATAAAAGCTTATTCCAACTATAAAATTAAAAATTCCAGCTTACGTCAGAGCCAGTTTCTCCATATCTACCAGACATATTTACATCAATTATAGGTACAAATAAACTTCATGGAGAGAAGAACAAACATCAATGTTTTTCAATAATGTAAAATAAAACTAAGCCCTAGACATAAATAACTAATAAATATCTCTTATTAGCCATCTGTCAGTTAAATTCTATTTACGTTTATGTCTGGGATGAAACTAAGAGGTGAGAGGAGACAAAAGAGACTGCCATTACCCTTTATTCTGACAACAACATCCTCATATCCTGAATCTGAGGTAGAGACTTTGCTTCCATTTCTTAGTAATATACTTCTTAGGGAGAACTTGTGATCATCAGTTCTATAGTTTCATAAGAATCATCCTTGCAATGACCCTATGAGAAAGGCAGAGGAAGACAGAATCACCTTACATCCCAAAATTAACCCCAAGACATTTTGAGGTTTCATTTTAAATGAGGCCGGACCTTGACATGCCCAAACATATGATTCCAATCATACATTTCTAAGCCCCTACACCTCCACCATTAGGGTGAAACCATTGGAAACGTACTTAAATGAGGAGTATAAAATATCTTTAAAAGGCACTGCCAGCCAGATAAGCTAAAACCCTCTTGATTTAGTCATGCATTTAAGAGCACAAATTTGTTCAGACTAATATTCCTTGATTTAATGAAATATAGATCAAAAACTAAGACGCTTGTATGCAGAGACAGAGAGGTAAATCCATCACAGGTCCATAATAAATTAAATTGAATAAATACAGATCCGTAATAAATTAAACAGAATAAATGGAAAATGATCCACTTTTAAAACATAATAATTTAATGTAAAAATATCTGTTACTAAGTGTTTTTGTTCCCAAATTGTGGGACTTCATTAGAGTAACATTGTAAAACTATGTTACCATTTTTAAACCAAAATCCCATGGATGTTACATTGTTACTAACAGGCCATTCTACTTAAAGCTGCAACACATATTATTCCATAAAAGTTAATAAATGACTGTTGTAGTACCAAAACTTAAAATAAAATGTTAAAAAAAATTTAAATATGTGCAGAAATATGAACCAATTTAAAAACTCATTTACCCATTCTTGTTGACTTAGAAAACATGGCATAATGACTTTCCACATTAAAAACAAAGTTATTCCAGAAAATTATTTTAAAAACTGCACATGGTCAAGGCACTTGGAATTTAATAATTTGGTACCTTGGGAGGGAAACTGATTCATTCAAACCAGGGTTGGAAGGGTAGCCTAATGATTAAGGTGTTTTCCTTGCAAACACAAGGTGAATGGTTTGAGTCTCACAAGGGATAATTAGCAAGGCTTCAAATGGCTCGCAAGAGCAGTTAGCCTAGCACTAACCTATGGGAACAGGTGGCATTAGTTTTTATTTGCCACTCAAATTCTTTACATTCAAGCTTTATTTTCCATAGTCCCCTCTCTGGGATTTACTTCAGTGACATCAATGACCAAAAAAAATCTAAAGAAATTGCCCTCATTACTGAGAACATGTTTCCACATGCTGTTCCTAAAGTCTTGCTTCACATCTCCACATGCTGTTCCTAAAGTCTTGCTTCACATCTCTTAAATGTTCATAAATTCTATCTTTCATTACCCTTCATTTTGTGCCCTCTCTATTTTACCAATATAAAAAGGGCACTATAAACATAGGGCAATATATACAACTTTTTCTGTCTACAGCTGCATCTCCTAGGGCATACAATTTTTCTAAACCCCTCGACCAATGCTGTTGTCTTTCGGCTTTTCCCAGTTAGGGGTCACCACAGCAGAACTCCAGTCCGCTAATGATTGGCAGTAGATTTTCACGGTGCCGAGTTGCCAGCTCGACCCCCAACCTTCACCAAAGGCACTCCCATTCACACATATCTTTAGGAACGCCACTCAACCCACGGGGAGGACATGCAGACTCCACACAGAAGGCACTCCCCACACAGTAGCTGAGAATTGAACAGGAGAACCTCTTGCTGTGAGGCAACAATGCTATCGCTGCCCCACTGTGGGTTCCTAAACCCCTTGACCAAAACATATTCTTTTTCCTTGATGTAGGAGCAGTAAGCATATGTACCACATTTTGACATCAGGTAAGATCTCTGTCTTTGGTTAATACTTTTCCCCTTTCCAAGTAATTTTTTTTACTAATGTCCTTCCTAAATGTCACTATAGACAAATCACCTAATGTTTCCATATTTAAACGTACAATTTTCAGAATTTTCCAGTTATTCCTTAAAATATCCTGAATACTTCTGGCCTCATTGTTATAGGTAATAATACATCTTTTGTTAAATTTAGTATCCTTAACCATACTTCCAATTTCACTATTTTTATTACTGCCTAACAGAGTTTTATGAAAACGATCCAACTTTTGTTGTTTAACCTCTTGGAATATTTCTTCCAGAAATGTGTGGGAGTATCCTCTATTTAGTAAAATGAGCTTTAATGTTTCCCTTTCCTTTACAACATTTCTGTCTCAGATTTCAACTTTGTTAATCATACCAATTGCACTTTCACCAGGGCCTTCTTTTCACGTAAAGAATGCTAGCTGTCAAAATGAAGCAAAGAATTGGAGTATGTAGGTTTATATAAAGACTGGAAGTAAACCATCTGTATTCATGGTCAGTTAATTCCACATCCAAATAGTTTATACCATCAAAAGATTTAGTCATTTTGAAGCTAAGAAACTGGGTTGTGTCATTAATATAAGTAAAAAAAAAATAATCGTACATGTTTTCACAGTCTTTCCAAAAATAACTAAGTCATCTAGGAACTGTCCATAGAGGCTCCAAAAGTTACCAAAAGGTGAGATAAACACATAATTATGCTCCTAGCATGTTAAAATCATATTCACAAAAATGGGGGGTGCAAGTAGCCCCCATTGCACACCTTTAGTCTTCTTATAGATGGTTCCTTCAAACCAAATGAGGTTATTGTTTAAAACAATTTCAATAAGAGTGGACAAAGCCTTGATGAATCTATCACTCAAACTAGTATTTTGACTTAAGTATAGTGTAAGCCATTCAAGACCTATGTCATGGGGTATGATTGAGAACAGGTCCTTGATGTCTATAGTGAGCATTATTAAGTTATCTTACTGAGAAAGTCCCAGGAGTCCTTAATATGTGTACCTCATTGTCTAAAATGTTCTATAGTTTCATGTCATTAAATTTGGCAATTCCATGAGTTCTGGAACCCTATAAGGCATAACAGGGTGTCTTCCAGATTATTATGTATTTTAGGTATCCCAAATATTGAGGATATCCATGGGAATTTATTCTTAATGTAATTGAATTCCTCTATGGTAAGCAATTCTTCCAATAGTAAATCATACAAGGCCCTCTCAATTTTTGAAAAGGAAATATTAAGCTGATTCCTAAAACTATATTTGCATTGATCAGAGAAAAGCATAGCCTCCATTCTACTGGTATAATAAATATGATCCATGGCAACCATTCTCCCTCCTTTGTCAGGTTTCATACATCTAATGGAATGGATGCTACTAATCTCATTAAGGAATTCCTTTTAACATTCGTAATTTTACAAAGTTACTCTGATGAAGTCCATTGATTATTTAGGGATAAAAGATTTATCCCTCTGTCCCTCATTGCAAGCTTCTTGATTCAATTTTTTACAATTGCACTTTATATAATTTTGTGTTACTAGAGAGACCAACCGTAAAAATCTGGTTCACAATTCCTATAGTTCCTCTAGTGAGCCCAGCATTCAATCTGCCTGCTAACATAAAGGGGACTAGTTGGGGGACATCAGAAGGTGGGACTTGTTCAAGTTTTCACTTCCTGAGGGAATACATCATTCTTTGATGGAATGGCTCTCATCATCCAACCTGAAAGAAATGTTATAGCTATTTCAGTCTATAACAGTCCTATTATACATCATTTGATCCAAAAGTTGCAGATTTCACTGTTGTCTTATAACACACTGCACCTGCCTTGGAAATTACCTAAATATGTCATCCATCCAAATTAGGACTAGGTCATATTTTCAACCAGTCATGTCCATAATTTTAAAGGCCCATTTTAATGAAGATATCATTTCAAAAGTAAGATATGAGCATTCTGGTACAAGCCAGAGTACTTCTTAATAACAGAATCTAATAAAATCTCTCCAGTCTACCCAATTTAAGTAATGTTCTGTCATTCCAAAATGGGAAATATGCATATTTAAGAAAGGCCAATCTAAGTTTAAATATTGTCACTAGCATAAAAGTCTTATTCTGGTAAGACCAAATCTCCCTGGTCCAAGGGAAGGCTCAATATCTCAGAATGAATTCCGTAAGCATAGTTGGCCCACACAAAATCTGAGGCAAGCTTCTTAAGTTTCGGCAGAGTTAAGGAGAGGAAGCCCATAAAGTACCAATGGCAGGACAAACCATATAAAGGTTTATATGCATTAATTAATATATAGATACAAGAGATTTCTCTTTAGAATTATCCCTCTAGCCTTCTGAAGAACTACCAGTTAACTCCATAAATCCTCTAATATAACTTGTAAATTTTACCCCAGGATAGGTTGTCTTATTATGGTCACTGAGATTTGAGAAGAACTGCACCAGTATAGCAGAACGGGTGAAATTTGTCTTGATTAACTCAGTTTTAACTATGTTAATCTTTTACCCAAAGATTAAGCCTAAGCGACTAAACAACTGAAGGGTAGGTTAGGAATCATTTCCTCAATATGCAATGTAAAGAAATAAATCATCTGCATACAAAGATACTTTAATAACCTTATTAGCCACAGAGTAAACAATAAATCAGAGGCCTGAATACTGAGGGCTAACAGTTTCAAGTTGATCATGACTAGAAGTAGAGAGAGTGGATATCTTTGTCAAGTTCCCCTAAATAATTGAGAATGAGTAGATAGTCTAACTCCTATTTAATTTTGTCTGATTCCCAGTATACAAGTTTTTTTCACTAAGGAAACAAAATCCTGTAGGAATCCCATACTCCTAAGAGTACAAAAAAGAAAAGAAATATGCATTTCACCCTACCAAAGTCCTTTTTTCTGCATCCATACTAGTGATTAATAATGTAGCTTTTGTTACAATTGCATCTTCCACCAATAGGGCAGTCTTTAAAAGGTTATTGTAGTAGTTCTTGCTGGAATAAAGCTATTTTATCAGGGTGTAGTACAGTGGGTGTACAATCAGATACTCTACAGCTAGTATGGTCTTAAACAGTTTATAACTGTGATCCAAAACTGAAATGTGGCAATAAGATATGGGAATATGGGATCTTTGCCAGGTTTCAATATCAGTGAAATAATGATGTCTAACCACAAATCAAGAGGGTGAGACAGTAGAAAGGGGAAAAATGGACTAGTTTAGTAAACTGAGAAAACCATTTACACTCCCACCAACCATATGTTTCTAGTTGAAGACCATCAGGTCCTTAGGGTTCCTTTACCTGAGCATCAAAAACTCTGCAGACTCCCTACTTTATTATTTCCCACCTAAGGAGAAGGGCCAGTTCAAGTGAGAGCAGATGACAAAGGAATTTAGAAAGGTAGACAAAGAACCTACCTGAAAGACCTGCTGTTTCAGGTTTTGCTGCAACAACCCTAAGTAATAGACCATGAATCCATCAAATAGCCAGACTGGGGAGAATGCAGTTTACTTCGTGACTGGGTGAAGGAGCTTACTGACTGATCAACCCATTACCAGATCTTTTTGGAACTATCACTATTCTCAAGTAGGAACAGAATCTGCGAAAACAGCAGGTGTATACCAGAGCCTCTCAGAGGCCTTTCAGTTTTGTGCACGTCAAGCATACCCATATTATATAAAAAACTTGTAATTGTCCCACTCAAGGAAGGAACAAGTACTGCTGTGGATCTAGTCAGAACCTCTTGGTAAATGTCATGTTCAGTCACACCCCAATAAAGTCAATCACTCTTGCAAGTGAGTTCACTCTCTCATCATCTCCATCTCCTCAGAGGATAAAGTTACAGGGGGATTGGGAAACTAGAGTGCACTGATGGCCAGCCAATACTCCCTTTAATAATAACAGACCTACTATTAGAATCACCATTATAGTACCTCTCAACTTGCAATAAAGGTGTGAGTAAAAGTGCCCATTTTATCTCTCTCACAGCAATTTCTGATGTCCAGAGTTATCAGATGAACTTCCTGCAGCATTACTCTATTAGTTCCCATTTTTAAATAAAAGACAGCATATTGACTTGCTTCATTGGATTATTTATCCCATTAACATTTCATCCTAAATAGTTTTACTATGCCATTAAATGTTGAGGAATTGACCATTTTGTATTTTCTTTCTTCAGTCTTAAATCTCAGTGCAAAATTAGTTTACAAAAAACTGCCAGGCCAGGAGACTCTATTCTCAGAATTATGCAGCTATAATAAATGAACTAATACTAGCAAAAGAAAAAAAAATATTAAAAACAGAATACAAAATTAAATAACACAAATTCTCAGCTATATACAATATAGTTGTGAAAAACATTTTAACTCCAAAGTAGAAGGAACAACCCTCTTTTAGGACTGCAATAAGGAACTCTGTTAACAGCAGTCTGATTGCAGGACAAAGTAGGTTAACTCAAAAATGGATCACTGATAAAGAAATTTGCTAAGTCCCCCCCACCACCAAGACTCCCAAAGATTCAACAATATTAGAGACCACTATTGATATGAACAGCACCCTACAATTAACAAATAAATAAGTGATTAACACAATTGTAGCATACACAGAACAGTTCATAATATCCTTAATATCATTCACATTCAGCAAGACAAGGGGTGAGTGGACTAAATATTTTTATGGCCATTATGTCAGAAATTGTTGGAAGACTTAATTATAGCTGGGAAAACACAGTTCAATGATCAGAATGGTATGTTTAGTTTTACTGTTTCATTCCCCCCTAAATGTGTTCAAAATGTATTTTAAAATCTGACTTCCTTTCTCATGGACCACTCCAACTTAAATATATAACAAAGTTGCATAACCATGTTACATCTTTGACCAGTGATCAGACCCATCTACCCATGCTTGCAGCAACATGAGCTCCCTTGAAGCCCACTAGAGTTAGTCTTCCTCTGTTCCAACAATTGACCAAACAGAAGACACTACAGGCTAATGTAGCGACCAAACCTCATGGGCACAAAGTCCTGTATTTAAGCCTGTTGAACATACTTCCGCTTAATCAGTCTGTAATAAGATTTTTAATGACTCATTGACTGGAAGTGCTTGGAAGGATGTTAGATGGAAAAGTTGCATGCTGCAGGTTAATCATTCTTTTTTACATAGTAGAAAGGGATCTAGCTCCTGATGAGTAGAATTTTAGTAGCGATATAGACAAAGGGAGGAGAAGTTGCTGCCAAACTCGATGAGAAAGAGGAAAAAGATAAAGAAAATGACTGGGACAATTTTAACCTTCATTCCCAAGAGGAAGCAAATGTTATAGGTTCACAGGAAAGCAATATATTTATCTCTGCCAGATACAACAGATTGAAGCACTGATTATTCAACCTGCACTGTTGTATAGCAGATCTGAATGTAGGTCTGCTAAACCCTATTTCCTGGGAATAAACACAGTCAGTGAAAACTCATAGGTGCTTCACAGACAGGATCTTGCCTGGGAACTGTAATTTAGATGAGATCTCCTCTTTTAACTGAAAAGTGGTGCATCTCAACAGAAAAGGTCTTGGTGTCCTCAGTGTAGTAGAAGAAAGGATGATAGTCCAATATTCCTTTTCCTACAGAATGGTCTCTTTAACAATACCAGTCCATTCAACAAGTAATTGTTGAATAAAGCCTGCAGTGTTCCCTTCTCCTCCCCCTCTGGAATGCTATTAAGGCTCATATTCTTTGTAACTCTCCTATCTTCAATTGTTTTGCTTTAAAATTAGTCAAGAATGTCTTCTGTATGTGCCAATTTTTATTTTTCCACCATCACTTTGTCCTTCACTTCAGCCAGAATGTCCAAGTCAGTACTTTGTGAGTCTGCTTGATATCCTTACTTTCTCTGTGTGGGTTATGTATTCCATAACAGAGCCATCACACTTGTGCATTTCAGCTAACACTATATCAAAGTACTTGTCTAATGCGTTCATCTATCCTGATATGCCAGAATGGTCTTGCTCAGCTAGAAGGTGACTGCCTATCATTGCCTCTGACAAGCTATGAGAGGGCTGCAGGGACTATCCATTCCCACCCTCTACTTTTATTTCTTGGACATCAAAAAATAATGGTTTATATGCAACATTTAACGAACAAAGGACACTCAAAGATTTCTGTTCTTTAGATAATTGCTTTCTCTGCAGGAGCCAGGCCTGGGCTGTCAGGCAGAATATGATCTACACCATGCAGTGCCATACCAAATGTCCAATTTGCCATCATTAATATTTAATATAGGTTGTACATGAGTGTGTAATCATATCTTGTTGCAGTAACACTTTCAATTAATGGATGGCAGTCATTTACTAATTTCAATTTTTGCCTTATTTTCCATCCTTTATTACAATGATTTATATATCTACATATTATACATTATGTATTTTTAAGCATTCCATATGCTTATGAGTGATTGTGTTGTGAAGGTCTGTGAAGTTTTTCATAGATTAGAAGGTGCCATTGCATGTGAATATCTCTTAATGGTTATTAATCTGTTAATTTGTTAACTATTTAATAGTAAAAAAGTATTGATTGGTGATGTGGTAATCATGTGACTTTTTTATTTAATGAGATTATATGATTTGCTACTCACAACTTAGAAAATCTGGTGGTTGAAACCTGGGTCTGTATTTGACTTTAAGGGTTTGGTGCTGGAGCTTTTATACACACATATGCAAATTAGTATATTATAAATATATAGATAAATAGACACATTCCACAGTGCTTACAATAATAAAACCAGTCTGTGCAAATTAGCTTTCTTTCTCAGCTTTTAGATGTGGTTAATTTACAGGTAAAAAATGAAATTTACTCACTTGCAGAAAAAGCTGAGAAGTAACTGAATCAAAAAAATATGTTCATTTTGGTTCACAGTTGCATTATTTTTTCATACATGGTATTTCAAACCAAAACAGTTACAGTATTTCTTCATAAAAGCATAACAGCACTTATATACACCGATATTTTCAACAGACTTTATTATACAGATCAATGTAAGTTCTACTAGTTTCTCAACAGCTCCATTCCTTTTTCAGAATTCAGGGACATGTTCTAGACTTCATATTTCAGATTCAGCATCCAAAATGGCTTCTATGGCTCCCTGAAGATGCCTCATTGATGATCTATGTTGACCTAGATCAGGAATCACAATTATTCTGTAGTTATTAGTCATTATATATAATCAGATATATCTGCTTCTTGCTAGTTTCTTTAAAGATTTGTTTGTTTTTATTTGACTCCATGCTCTATATTTCTCTGTTGTGTATCACTTACTTAAATACTGACATAACCCCACAATGGGTATATTCAAGACTCTACATCCATTATGCCACATGCCCTCTCCAGATTATAGCCACTGGTTCTAACATTCCCATATGGGGTATAGGCCTGAGACAGCCTATTCACATTTAAGTGACAATGATCTGGTAATGTTGGATCTTGAACTTATAGGTTTGGAAGGTCAAGGACATGTGGAAATTTTAGGTTGAATATTTCTGCTCACAGAGCCATTGTAGAGAGATATTGGCAGTAATTAATACAAAGTCCCTACCCAGTAATTCGTATTCTAGGGTGCTAAGCGCCTATTTTATAGTAAGGAATTCTATATCTGTAACTAAATAATATCTCCCAGAACTTCTCATTTTTCTACTCAAATAGCAAATGGAATGCTCAACCCCCATTTATAACCTGAGAAAATAATATGCCTCTAAGGCATCTGTGTGCACCAAGAATTGCTAGAAAAATTTTAGACCCATTAGTATTTGTTCTGAACACAGCATATATTTAGTTACTTAAAGGTTTTTCCTATTTTAACTGTCCACTGAAACATCAAGGTGGCCTTAGTCTTGATTGAGTCAGTTAGGGAGCAAACGATGACAGCAAAATTAGGAACAAGTTTAAAATCACAGTTTGCAGCCCTAAATAAGCCATAACTTATTTCTTAGTGTTTCCATGTGTCATTTTGGTACTGCTTTAGCTTTTTAATTCTGTGGTTTCAGTATGGCTCGGCCTATTCTACAGCCCAAATAGCAGGTTATGGCCATATGCAACCTGTCCTTCACTGGGTTAGCAGACAATCCATCTTGTTACAGGTAATTTAAAACAGCTTGCACTTTGGAAAGATGCATTACAAAAAGTTCAGATAATATATCATACAGGTAGGATACTGCATATCTGGAAGTTTATCTGAGATCTTTGCCCATCAGCATCTTGAATATTGCTATTACTCTATGAAGATCAAAAACAGGACTTTGTAATGGAAGAGTCAATCTGGTGTGGAAATGGTGCCTTTTTCTTACATTTCTGGGCTAGTGATATAGGAATTTGCATAAATACAGCCTTGACCAACTTTGCAATCACTTCATCCACCCAGGGCATAGTTTATGCATCAAAGTTCAGTACGCTGTTTAAGATTCTCAAGTGGTTACAAAGCCATGTGAACTTGTCAAGAGTGAAGAACAGTAAAATATGGCTATTCCTCTTATACTGGGATTATTCTATTGCTTCAACTTCAAGGATTTTCTGTACATCTTCCTTAATTGATTAACATTTGCATTCTGGTGTTTAGTATGTTTTCATATTTTCACATCCAGGTGTTTCTATGCTGTGCTGGATTAAACAATTGTATCAGGGAACACTAAAACTATGTCTTTATTCTTGAGTGAAAATTCCTTTACTTCTGTTTTCTTAGCTATAGATAATGTTTAATCTATTTTTAGTTCAGGATATGCTATGAGAGTTGTATGTCCTATGCAATCAGCTTAGTAGAGAAACCAGTTTTTCTCCATCTTTTCAGTACATTTATTTTATATAACTGTTCCCGTTACTGCTTATCAGTTGATTCTCTCTTTAATTAACCTTTTTTTTTTCTAAAATTACAAAGGAACCTTGTCAGTTGCAAGGAGCTTATTTTCAGTGGTGGATACTCATACAAGTACTTTAGCTCTTGGTTTGAACTCAGTAAGATGAACTTTTTTCTGCTATGCAGTCTGTTGTACCTCCCCTGCTCTCTTTTTATAGCCATTATTGCTCCTAAAACTGTCCTGTAGGTCTGCAAAGTGATCTTTCTCACTTATCATGCAGAGTTTACCTCCACAATGCCTCTTTTGCTCTATCATATAAGCCTTCTTAATGTCTGCCATATAGAAATTTAAAGCTTCTGAATCCATCTAAAGCTTAGTGTATTTCCCTTACAATAAAGGGAAGATATAGAAGCAGCTGATTCTAATTTCTACCACCCAGTGCTGAATCTTTTGTAATATTGACTTTAATGTTGTGTTAAAGCACTCAACTAGCTAATTTGTGTGATGGTAATATACAAATATCCTTAACTGTTTCACTTAAAAAATGAACAAAGTCCATGCATTACTTTGAAAATAAATGGGTTACCTTTGTAAATATTTTTTTTCAGTTGATTCCTACTCCAGAAAAAAAAAAGCTGTAGATTTCACATTAACCCTTCATGGAAGTACTGCTTCAGGACCATTTGTTGCATAATCAATGATTACCAGGATATACCAATGACCCTTACTTAGTTTTACATGAAGACCCACAATGTCCTTTGATATTTTCTCATAGGGAAATTATTCAATAAGTAAGTACACCAAAGGGCTTCAAGACTTTGGTTTTGGGTATTAGCTTTTTACATTCTGACCAAGGTATACAACATATTTCATTCCCCTTTAAAATACCAGACCAGTTGAAAAGAAATCTAGATAAAAGTATCTTGTCATACTCATTCCTAAATTACCACCAAAATTTAAAAATGGGCTAACATCTTTACAAACTCAAAAAAACTTTGGATATAATAAATGGATGAATATATGCTCTTTTATTTATTTTCAGTATGATTACCGGGGAAGTCCACTCTGCCAGAATGTGCCCATTTTCAGTGGAGGCCCGGGGAGAAAAGCTCCATTAAGCAATAAGAATTTCAAAAGGTTACTTAATACAGAGGTCAAAATACTTATATAAATTCATGCAGTCAGGTAGAGCAAGTGTATAAATTGTCATTATAATGCAATTTAGACAAAGGTAGCACAATTTGTAGGTGTTTACAATCAGGGCAGCAAGCTTCACTTGTCTTGACGGTAAGTATCTGTGGATAACTTGATATTTACATGGAGTGAAAATAGAGAACTTGCTTAATCTGAGGAAGTTAGCATAGGTATATTCTAGGAGAATAGTAAAGAGGTTATAGTAGTGTGGATTAGGAGTACGGATGGCTCAAAGGGGAAGTTTATATTAATTTATGTGGGGTGAAAGCAGGAACATTTACGTTTGGTAGATAGGTATGAGAAAAGTTGGGTCTTGAAGGATTTAGAATTAGGTATGGTCCTAAGTGAAGGAGGGAGAGAGTTCCACTTTTTGCCTACAGTGAAACAGAGAAGGAGTTTGCCAGCAGGACATTTGGGTTTGTGGATAGAGATTAATTTTTGCTGTTCAGATCTGACAGATCTGGTCTTTGGTTACCAGTAGAGCAGGATTTCCCCTGGTTCCATTTCTGTGCTTTTTATTTTCCCTTAAGCTGTCAGTGCATTATCTTCCCTCTTGAAATTGACATGGCTTATCAGGAAGCAGCTAAGTTAGGATTATTCCCGTCAGTATTCTGACATAAAATGGAGGCCATGGTGCCTTCTTCTATAAATAAAGCTATGGGTTTCTCTCCTTCATGTAATTCATCCTCTAAAAAGGACAGCTCATGAAAGTAATATTCTTCCATCAGTGGTACTTGTATTTCTCTTTCTTTTTAACAGTAGTTATCTTTTTAACAGTAGTTATTTTAGAAGCTTTACCCTTAGAGTTCTGCTTTGGTAAAGTAGGGAGAAACTCAAGACTCATTTCTCCTTTATCTTCTTCTACAGTCGGAGATTCACTCGCTTCTCCCCACTTTCTTCAATTACTTTACTTAGTACATTGTTAACTATGGTCTTTTCACTAACATTCACTGCATTGACTATTTGTATACTTTACTACAATCTTTAGGACATACTCAGGGCCAGATTAATAAATACTTGCCGCAGCATGCTTAATGAAGTTGTAAGTCAAGCAGAGATGAGCCGGGTCAAGCAGGGTGTGAAAGATTCAGGAAACACAATAATATGATGCGGCTGGCTGAAAAAAAGGCACAGTCAAGATATATCCTAGTGACCATATAATGAGCCATGCTGCATGCTAATTAACTAAAAATTGGTGGAAGTATTTAGAAATGTATAAATGATGTACAACTATATTATGAATGCTTTAGGAATAAATATGGCCATATCTCTACTTTCAAGGAGAGAAAATTTTGCAATATGTTAAGAGTGTGTCACATCAGGTTGCAAACTTATATTTACTAGAGGTTTTTACAGTGGCTATTGCTACAGATAATGTACAGCACTGACCTCTCAGGTGTCAGGTCTTCTGACCCCACTCAATTTTTCTTGTCTTACATGACATGGACAAAATGAACCACTATCAAGTGGACAAGGACATGGGGGTTGGCATAATAATTAAGGTTTTTACCTCACAGTTACAAGGTACAGGGTTTGATTCTGATCTCTGGTTGAGTATTGGCTAGGCTTGTAATAGTCTGCAGACTGATAGTCTAGTATTTACGTATGTACCTATGAACAACAAACAGTAAGCATATGTATACCCATCTGCAGCTCCACGGGAGTCATGTAGTACCCATCTCTGTAGAAACAAAGGTATGTGTGGTTTTATGTATATTAGCTACAGACACCATTCAGCAACCAACTGGGGACAGAGTTGGGAATTTGCAAGCACATGCCTCATGAATACTTTGCCAGTCCCTTGATACCATACTTCAGCATATGGGTGAGGATATGTGGTTCCCAAATACAACAGACGAGTTGAAAAAAACTCTATGCAGGAATTTTATGCTACAAACCACTTCCCAGAGGTATTATGGGCCATAGACTTTGCCCTAATTAAAATATAAAGTCTCCCACATGGTGAACAGGGAAGGAACTATGTGATCCACAAAGGGTATAGTGCCATCAACTGCCAGATGGTCTTTAATGCACAGAGTATTATCTACAATGTGTGTGTAGCACTTGGGCAGTTTCCAGAAGTCACACAGAGGGCACAAATGTAACCTTTACCAACAGTTTGGAAGAGGTGACTTTGTACAAAAACAGTTAATTTGACATTCTGGATATGCCCTAGAACCTTGGTTTATGACCCCAGTGAGTAATCCACTTAACCCAACACTGCAAGTTTGCAAACATGCCTATTTGCAAACCAGAAGCATCACAGAGTGTGTGTTTGGGATGCAAAAGTCACAGTTCGACTGCATGGTTATATCTGACAGATCCCTGCAGTATGACCTTGTCATCTGTACAAAAGTTCTGTTCGTGCTATTTTACATAATATAATACTAAGGAAGCAGACAGAACAGGGTGGTTGCGGCCAGGACTCCTGAACTCAGAACAATGGACAGCAACAGCTAAGACAGATGAGGAGTCAGGGGAGGACTCAGCAGCACTGGAAGACCATGCCTAATGGAGGTGAGCACAGTATGTCATGGCATTAGCTAAGTAGAAAAACATTACACATAGGTTCATAGGTAGGTACTAGGCTATTGGTCCTATGAAGCATAACCAAAAAGGTACCCTGGCTTTCGCCATTCTAGAAAATTATTTTCCTGTGCCCGTGTTGAGCAGAGCCACAGAGGTGATCCATGGGGTGAATTTCCTATTTCACATCCAATCATCAAGATTTTTCTTGAAGAGTGCTAATGAGGAGCTTTGTTTGATATTGATAGGTAGCCTGTTCCAGAGTATGGGAAGTGTCTGGGACAGGAATCTATCCCTCTAGCATGTTCTGTTTATTGTGGTGACAGGGTTTAGGTCCCTAGAGCATGTAGCTCAGAGGGATTGGGATTTCTTTAGGTGGAGCATGTCCAACAGCTCTGGGTTTGACATAGCTTTCCATGTTAGGCAGAGATCGCCTCTGAGTAGGTGATATGAGATGGAGTAAAGCTGGAGTTTTTTTGAGACGGTCTGCATAGGACATCTGTTTGAGGCTGGTAATCCTCTTTGTGAGGTATTTCTGCATCCTTAGGATGTTCTTATTAATGTGATAATTTGTGAGGATGTCACTCTCCCCAAAGGGGATGTTGATGCATTTTTTTTAGTATTCAACTTGAGGCCATGTTTCTGGCACCAGTCATTTGTCTGAGTGAGACCCTCTTGTAGGATGTCCATATCACTAGGGGAATTGATGACAGCACCCAGTTTGCAGTCATCTGCAAACTTGGTCAGCCATAGCTCACTGGTTTTGGCCTGCTCCTCAGAAAAGTATACCCCAAATAACAGAGGCCCCAAGACCGAATCATGGGGTATGCCACTTGTTATGGGTCTACTGTTTGAGGTGGTTTCCTCTATTTTGACTACATGGGTTCTATCAGTGAACCAGTTTGCTACCCATCTGGTAACATATGGATTGATGCCTAGTTGAGAGAGTTTATCTATTATGTCCATGTGGGGAATAGTCTGAAAGGCTTTGGCAAGATTAAGGTAGGCAGTGTGCACCATCTTCCCCTTGTCCATGGCTTTGGAGACTGTCACAAAGAAGTTGACCAAATTTAGCAGACATTGCATCCCCTTGATGAAGCCAAACTGTCTGGGATCCAGTGTTTGGAGGTTGCCAATGCCCTTGTTAATGAGATCCATGATAATCCATTCCATGGCCTTATAGATCAGGCTAGTTAGGCTGATGGGTTATAATTTCCCGGATTGGTGAACACTCCACCTTTGTATAAAGGGATGACAGTGGCTGTCCTTCACTCAGCTGGGATGATGTCAATTCTCAGGCTTTGGCTGAATAGGGTGTCTAATGTTGCAAGTTCCTGCCTGAGTTCATGTAGGATGCAGCCTGGGATGTTATCGGGTCCCGTGGAGGCTGTACTTTTTGCCTATGAGAAAGCAGTGATGACCTGATCCCTAGATATAAGGGGAAGGGGGCAGGTACTGAGAATGTTCCATGCATGAAATCCACATAAAATCACATTAGGGATCTTACTACAGCTGCAATCCAGGACATGAGTTGCACACTTAGCTATTCGGAATATTAATGCTCCATACTTAGCTAAATGCAGAGCTCCTTTGATGGCCACATCAAAGTCTGACACCAGTACAATGTCAGTTAGTACATGAGAATGAATACTATGCTAGGTCTCTTAGCATCATATGTTGAACTACCTGAATTTTCAAACTGGCATTGTTTTGAGCCCTCTTTCGAAATTATAATTTAGAGCTCAGTTGTCAAAAAGTTCCAGGGAAATGAACAATATTTAAGCAAGCAATAATGCCTAATTAACACCTGCCCAGGTGTGTTCAGTACAGCACCTCTAAACCCATGGAAAAGTGTTAATTACACATTAACACATAGCCGGGAGGGCATTATTGCACTTAGAGAATGGGCTATCTGTAAAATACTCGTGTTTTACTTATTTATATATTTTATTATTATATTTTTTATATATTTTTGATGTAAAACAGTTCCTCCGCCGAATGTTTTGAAGTCGCTGCAGTAGTATATGTAAATGGTGTTAGAGGAAGCATTTTTTATCCAAAATATATAATTTTAAAATATCTAGATATTTGCTTTATTTTTTGGTTCTTTACTGCTAAAATGTGTGGTTTCTTGCCAGTCATTGGGGATTGAAGTCACTAAATAATGCATACATTTGACCTTCATACTTTATTTCATTCAGAAAATTCATGTTAACACAAATCCTGTTATTTAACTTACTTTGTAATTTTTCTAAGTATAACATTTAAAATCTATTCCTATTTTTGAGCTTATGATCCCCTTTTATTTCAGGCTTAGCCAGATTTCTTGAGCTAAAAGGTTGAGAAGTATGCAAACGTCTTATCTGCTGCTGCCATTGGTCCATCATCTAACTGTCTCTCTCCCTCTCTCTATCTCTCTCTCACAATCACAAACACACTCACACGCAACTCCACTTGCACTTCAGAAAGATGCACGCCAACACAAGTCCGATTACTGAAAGAACTTTGTGATTTTTTTTAAGAGGAGCATGCTCTTGTTTTGAGCCTTTGTTCCCTCTTTATTTTAGGTGTTATACAGTTAACTTGATCTAACAGGTGAGATGCGTGTAAACCTCCTCAATGTTGCTGTTGCTTGATTGCTCTCAGTCTTCACTCTCTCTCACTCACACACACGTCGCTTTTATACACGCAAGCAGGCATTCACACACACAGACAGAAACATACACACACAAACCAACGTACACCCACACACTTTTTTCCGTTGTACTTAGTTTTTACACTTGCTAAACAGCAAAAGTGCTGCTTGGACAGTATAAAATAATGGCTTGATCGATCTCAGTCTCACTCACATGCACGCATACCCTCACACATAGACATAAATACACAAGTACTTTTGTTTTTTTTTTTTTACTTTTCTTTTTTTTTAATGTATTTTACACTCACTAAACAGCAGAAGTGCTGCTTAGTGAGTGTAAAATAATGGCAACAGTTAGTTGTTTTCAGTCTGAGCTCCATGGTAGCTTGATATGCTGTTGTGAAGTGGCAGACTCATTTTTCAGTGAGCATTACTTGTACATTAATAGCCTGCTGGAGAACATCCGTTCTACAATCAGATTGCTCATTTACAGTTTGACCAGTCTCTAAATTAAACTAAACTGCATTTTTTAATGAATTTGCCTTTTGCATGTTGTTGAGATAATCATATATATGAAACAAATCAGATTCAAGATGACATTTCATACTGAATTAGAAATGTGTGTTGGTGACCACATTGTTCTCATTGATGCCCTTTCTTCCCAATCAGCTGCCTCTGCACTAGTTAAGCCACTTTGCTATTGTTACTTAAAACATTAAAAAGCTTTTGTGGAATGTCAACACAGCAGCTCAAATTGCCAGGTCATTTATCTAATAAGGGTTCTTGGATGCTTACCTTGTGCTTGACATATGGCATGTGAATTTAGTTTGCTGCCTATCTACTGACACTGTCTGATAGTTCTCCTTTAATCATCCATATTGTAGCAATACAAAGCCCTTGTCAGTGTGCTATAATGCACTGATCCAAGTATTTCTTCATGGAAAGTTCTCTCTGATGCATTAGTATATCACTGTTGTATTATGCTATGGAATAACTATTTATTTTATCCACTTTGCAAGGCACTCATTGAATTCTGTAGCATTAGGTAACAATTTCTTTGCCATCTTTCTGAACATTATTCTATAAAAATGCATCCAGGATATGTGGAAGTCAGAGTAGGCTATAACAGTATTTTCTAAACAGCAGGTCATTATTAATTTAGACTACAAAATGCAACTTCATTTATGTTTTCATTTTATCTGCTTTTCCAAGTAGTTTTATTTTAATTTTTACATAAAAAAATAGTAGTACATTTTTGGCTTGTTTGCTTCAACAGTAACAACATCCATCCATCCACAACCCTCTTTTCCCATCTTTGTACATGAGGTCAGGGTGTCACTACAACAAGCCACTTTAGTCAAACTATATTTCAGTATGACCAGTCACATCAAAACAAACTAGTTTGCAAATCAGCAAACATCAAAGAAAAGCAAACCAGTATGCAAATTAATAAAACTTCAAAATAACACGTTGCTGATAAAACTGCTTGTATTTGGATACTCCTTCTGGGCCCATCTCATTTGCTCAGTCAACTGAGTGCAGTGAGGTCATATTCTGATTTCAGGCACTCCTACTGTGTACAAAGAGAGCATGTGGGAAGAAAAAAAAATTCTAAGTTTGTTTCCTACCTTTCCTGTAAGTACTCTAGTCCACATACATATTTGCTGTATACAGGACTATTTGTAGGCTTCTGAGCCCCAAACCTTTCTGTGTTGGAGAGAAGCCTTCTAGCTTAATTTTGTTTCTTAGAACTAGCCAGATTTTTAGTTTCAGCAGTCAAAACTGTTTCTTTGAGCTCAGCACTTGTACAGAACTCGTTGTAAGCACTAAATAAGCTACAAATTACTATGGCACTCAACTCTCCTCACTTGTCTAGAGGAAAGCAGTTTTAGTACTGAATAAATAAGCACCTATCCAGGCATGTCTAAGGGTCAGTGCCCGGTGTTTTCTCCTATCTACCTGATGAAATCTGGGCATCTTGGGACAATGCAGCAATTACCTCATGTACACAGGCAACCCTCTCCTCCTACCACCCAACACTACAACCTGAGAGAGATGCACTTATATAGCCAAACTGGAAGCAAAGCTCTCTGCACCCAAGACTGGAATAGACAGTCAAGAGGAGAAGGTAAACACTTGCACCACACCACACTCATCACATAGTCCCTCAAAATCTACACCACCAAAACACACACAGAAAAGCAAAACACACACCTACATTCATGGAGGCTCTCAATAAAAACCTGCCCAAGCAAGAGGGACCTCCAAAGCAGAAACGCAAGCAAACTCCACCGCCCAACACAACCCAAATAACACATAGCACAAAATCTCATTGTGCCACTCAACCACAGCCCATAAGGCATAACAACGTATCCAATACTCTAGTCATAGGTGACTCTATAGTCAGGCACACTGATGTTCCACTCACCAGGCTAAACAAGGAGAAAGTTACTGTCAGCTGCCTGTCGGGTGCCAGGATCTGCCACAAAATGCACGCACGCAGGTCACTCCACAACAAGTACAAATATGACTCTGTCATTGTCCATGTTGGAGTGAATGACCTGAGACGTACCTCCCTGGACTACATGAAAAGAGACATGGAGGAGCTCTCCGCTCTTGTAGCCCAGGCAGGTATAACCCTAGCCCTCAGTAGCATCCTGCCATCACCCAAAATGATACCACAGTACAAGGACAAAATAATTGACTTCAACAATTGGCTAAGCTTCAGATGTCATTCTAAGGGGATCCGGTATTTGTCTGCCTGGGATGAAATGATCAACAGACCACGATGCTTTGCCAAAGATGGCCTGCTCCTGTCATCCTTGGGATTCCGGATACTGGCTAAGGCTCTTGCCACCCCTATAGTGCCTTTTTTAGGCAAGGTTCAAATGACAAATTCACCACTGTAACGGGTGCAAACAAGCAAAATCTGAGGATAATGCTACTCAGTGCTAGAAATCTAAACCTCAAAATGCACTCACTCGAGGCACTCCTTAAAATGGAGAACATCGACATCTCTGCAGTGACAGAGACCTGGTTCAAAGCTCCAGAGAGCACCCCTGCATTACCAGACTATAATTCGTACCACACCTTTCAGCCACCTAACCTGGAGAGAAGCACTAAAGTTGGAGGCGTGTCCATATTCAGTAAGGAAATCCACACCTCTAGGCTAGTTGCACAGCATAATGCATCCGAGATTATCCAAGTGTAACTAACTCTGGGCAAGACCACAATCCAAATTGTAGCTTGCTACAGATCCCCCCCCACCATGCCCCAGGATTCCCACTCTTCATTTCTTGATACACTGGAAAATATTAGGGTACAACCCAACACCCTAATAATGGGCGATTTCAACTACCACACCATTAACTGGGAAAACTACTCATGTACCAACTCTTTTGCTCAACGTTTTCTGGAATTCATAAATTCCAATGACTTGGATCATTCACACCCCCACCAGAGGCAGCAATATCCTAGACCTGGTCATTACCAACATGGGCGACCAGTGTTCCACACCAGAGGTCAATTCCTTGTTGGTCAGATCTGACCACAAGCTAATCACCCTAGATATCCACATCCCACCCCCATTAGGGAAACCACCGTAAAAAACTTCTCCAAAGCCAACTTCACACTTCTTAAGACAGAAGTGGCAAACTTCTTGACACCCATGCAGACAAGATAATAGAGGTACGACTGCTGAATCCTACACAAATGCACTTTATAAGCACTTACACGAGTGCATGGATCGTGCTATCCCTAACAGAACTAAGATGCTATCCTCCAAAAAAAAGAAGCCAATCTGGTGGTCCTCTGCCATAAACAAACTCCCCAACAGAAGAAAGAACCTGTTGCAAAAAATAGTAAAATTCCATGACTGGAGGAGCTCCCTGGTAAGTCTCAGTAAGAAGCTGCGATCCCTCATAAAATCCTCCAAAGCTAATTACAAAACCAAAATTGCCACTGACTCTAAAGACAACCACAAAGCATTCTATAGCTATGTCAAGAATCTTAATGGCCACACTCAGTTCTGATCCGAGTTAGAGCACAAGGGCTCTAAATATACAGAGCCAACTGATATTGCCAACATCCTGGCAGATAGGTTCAGTGCTAAATTTACCCCACCACCCCCTAGAGGGCCCATTTCTATACCAGAAGAATGCAAAGTTCCTGTAATCACAGCTGCACAGGTTAAAAACACTCTCTCCAAAGCCAAGAATACAGCATCCATGGGACCTGACAATATCCCAGACTGCTTTCTATACAAACTACAGAACAAACTGGCACCCCACCTAAGTACCATGTTCAATCATAGCATCACCTCAGGCTTTGTGTCCACTGAATGGTGCACCATGATGGTTATCCCACTCCACAAAGGGGGAGCCACCACAGACCCCGAGAACTACCACCCCATTAACCTAATGAGCCTGGTCTGCAAGGCCATGGAACGTATCATCATGGAACTCATAAACAAAGACATTGGTAATCTCCAAACTCTGGATCCCACCCAGTTTGAGTTTGTAAAAGGCAGATCATGTCTCCTAAACATGATTCAGTCACCAAAGCCATAGATGAGGGTAAGGTGGTTCACACAGCCTATCTAGATTTCGCCAAGGCTTTCAATACCATCCCCCACTCTGGAATTATAGATAAACTCACTAAACTAGGTATAAATCCCTATGTCACAAGATGGATTGCCAACTGGCTCATGGACAGAACCCACACTGTGAAAGTAGCAGACTCCAAATCCGACTTCAGACCAGTGACAAGTGGAGTACCACAGGGTTCAGTCCTGGGTCCTATCCTGTTTGGTATCTACTTCTCTGAAGTGCAGGCTAACACAGAAGGTCTTTGGCTAACGAAGTTTGCAGATGACTGCAAACTGAGAGCCATAATCAAAACTCCTATCGATGTGCGCATCCTACAAAAGGGCCTCACTGGTGTCAAAGCCATGGCCTGAAGCTCAATGCCAAAAAGTACATTGTCATCCCCTTTGGTAAAAACTCTGTATCCATGAACTACCACATAGGTAGTAGTCTACTCAACACTGAAAGTGTGATCAGAGACCTTGGGACACAGGTGGACAGTAGTCTCTCTTTTGATAATCACATCACCACAGTGGTCAGGAAATCCTTCTACGTGGCACACCTCATCACAAAAGGTTTCTCATGCAGAAAAAAAGAGGTCATTGTTCCCCTCTACTCATCACTCATTAGACCCATTATAGAGTACAGCACCCCTTTTGGTATGTACCTCACAAGACATCCACAACAACTGGAGAGGCCACAGAAATACCTCACAAAGAGGATTACTGGCCTCAAACAGATACCCTATGCAGACCATCTCAAAAAACTCCAGCTTTACTCCGTCGCATATCACCTATTCAGAGGCGGTCTCTGCCTAACATACAAAGCTATGTCAAACCCAGAGCTGTTGGACATGCTCCACTTAAAGAAATCCCAGTCCCTCTGAACTACATGCTGTAGGGACCTAAACCTTGTCACCACAATAAACAGAACATGCTGGAGGGATAGATTCCTATCCCAGAGACGTCCCATACTCTGGAACAGACTACCTATCTATGTCAAACAGAGCTCCTCATTAGCACTCTTCAAGAAAAATCTTGATGATTGGATGGGAAATAGGAAATTCACCCCGGGGATCACTTCTGTAGATCTGCTTGACAGGGGCACAGGAAGATAATTTTCTTGGATGGCGGAATCCAGGGTACCTTTTTGGCTAGGCTTATATAGGCCCTAGGGCCAATGGCGTAGTACCTACCTATGAACCTATGAGCCATTTCACTACTGCTATTAATGTTGGGGCATACCTTACAGAAATGAAAACTGCTGCCATTTCATTATTAATCAAGATCCCTATTTTCTGTTCAACAATGCAATGTCAAATGCTGCTTTCCTTAGTCATTTTACAGTCTTGTATATTGCTACCCCTTGACCATCAAGTACAAAGCAACATTTTCAGCTCCTCTCAGTATAATCACATTCCCAAATAATCTGTATTAGTTGCATCTTTCACACAATATCAACATTAAACAATGTACAGGACAGCATTTAGCAGTGTCAGCAACTCAGTAGGTTGTACACTTGTGCTTCATGCCAGAACAGCAGAATTCTGTGGAGATATTCACATACCATGCGCTTGAATTCATTTCAGTTACAGACTTTACTGAAACATAGGAGAAGTGCTGTCCTGCTCAGGTGCCATTCTTTATATGACACATTAAACTAAAGCCCTGTCTGCCTGATTCAGTGGTTGCTTTGGTGGATGTAGAAGTTCCCATGGTACTTAAAAAGGCATTTGCAACATTATAAAAATGAATCTGGCCAAATTTTCCATAGTCAGCATGAATATTACATTGGGTTTCCCTTAAAAGTGTATTATGCCTAGAAGGACTGACCTAGTCACAATAAATATTTAAATATAAATCCAAATATGCAAGCAAACAAATTATATTATGCATGAGACAGATTTCTATTTAATACTAAATCGATGCTTGTCGCCTTCATGTGATCATTAAAATACTTATTTTCCTTCTTTGTGATCAAGTGCAAAGCAAAATATGGCTACTGCACACAATATAATCATAGTCCATCACAAGTCTGTTTTAATTTTACCACAATGAGAAAAGTAACTTCAAAATGTAATGATTTTATCATGCCAGGGTGAGTTGTCATCAAGTTGTCTTCTTACTTCAGTATCAGACAGACAACCTTATCCAGGTATCCATTGCTTCATTTGTGTTGAGCAACATCTGGATTGGTTTTGATTGACACATATCGTATATTGCTTCCTGATTAAATGGTTTATTAAAGGAAACATATTTCAGGTTGAATCAGGTAAACATTGCTTCTATTCCCCAGTCTTTATTAATTCTACCACAAATTTTAACATAAAGAAATGCCAGTATTAGGCACTATTAATTATATCATATGCAAGACAGTTAAGAAAGTGAAGGCTCTATTAAAACAGTCTCAAGCTAATTGTCTTACCTGAGGCCATTTTCCTTCACCAATACACAGCAGACATATAAAATAAAGTGAGGTCATTTTCATGGTTTTATTTGTCTAAAATGTTCACTACTGGGTATAACAGAATATTGCTTGTCAAACTAGCAAGACTCTGCTACTAGTTGATTCACAATTAATGCACAAACTGATATCTGCAGGAGAGTGAAAAAACTATTTTACTTGTATATGGCATTAAGGTCTTATTATTAGGTAACCGAGAATAGCACTTGTGAAATGATCAGGACCATTTTACTGCTCATTTCTTCACCATTAACAAGTGTGCCAAAATGATATTATAAGCTTTAAAATAAATTGAAATCCTTATTTGCTTTTATTTTCTATAACTTACAACCATCTAATAAATAAAATAAAATAAAATCCTTATTTTGCTTATGCCTGCCACTAACTTCTCCCTGTAAAGTATCACAGAATAGACCTTCATTGCCAGGAGAAAATAATTACGGTTTGTAGATGCTAAGCATAGCTATACAACATTAAATTAATTTAATGTTTGGAGGGAGTATTTATTCAAACACCCACAAGAAATCTTATTACAGGATGTATTGCTTCAAACATGAGGAACAACAATATAAATCAGCATGGCGTTGATTGAAAAACAAATTAAAAACATATTCCTGTGTAATGCTTCTCCATTAAAAGGTGCATACAATTATATTTGCAAACATAAGAGAAAAAGTAATATTAGTTTTGACTACAATTGGCTAATTGGCTATAATGTACATCTATCAGGTATCTCAACATAGGATTTGTCAAAACCATGTTATTGAAAAGTGTACCAAATGATAGTTTCAGTAAAATAAAGAGACTTGTATCTAGATTTTACTTTTTCTATCAAGCATCATATATTAGCACTTGTCAAATTATACAGTCAACTGTACCTTTTCAATATTGGGTGTTTTTGAAAATTAAATTTTAAAATAGTGCCAAGATGGCCTATGTCATTTACCATTAAACAGTGTACTAAAATAATTTGCAGTAAAGTAAGCAGAATATTTCTGTTGCTTACATTTGGCAATTTACTCTCAGTTTTAGTATTACAGAATACCTCTTGTCACATGAAGAGGATTTTGTTACTGTAATTGGCTTCTCCGTTATAGAGTGAAAAATAATATTTAGACATACGTAAAATAATACAACTATACCTCTTGCTTATAATGTGTCTATACCAGGCATCATGCATTAGAGCTTATCAATCGGTGTCATGTTGGCTTATTGTGTCCAGTTAAACAATGTTCCAAATAAAACCAGTAGAAAAATAATATCAGATATATGTCTTGCTTATGTTTGGTTTTAACTACTTACTTTTGGGCACCACCGATTACTGCCTGATAGATGGCCAAGACCATTTTTCTGCATGCTGCTTCCATAATAACCAGTGCACCAAATTATATTTGCAAATTAGTAAAATAAAATTAAATGTTCTTTTTACTTATATTAGTCTATATCTTTTCCTTATTATGCATTACAGAGTAGAATTTCGTTAGTCCTCTAGAATTACTGCTGCCTTCAACTACTAAGGGAATCTGTGTGCAACTGAACTAATGCAGCAGTTAGAGGTTGTATTGAATCAATCCCTCACATTACCTGAGTGTGTATTACTTCAGCTGCTCTGTGATTCCACCTTTGATATATCATAACGCAACACTTCTAGTGTTCTGCAAGCCAGAATAGCACTGCTGAATGATTGCTGAATGTTGAAATAATGACTGAGATAAGAGGTACTTAGCTCTCTTCTTTTTTATTGTTATGCTGGGAAGCATACAATCATCATGGGACTAAGAGTACTGACTTCCCTTACAAGTACACAGATCCTTGTAATGCTGAAATCTCAGAGGACAAAATGCTTTGAAGCATAAGTCTTTTGGCCATGGAGATCATCTGCATATAATGATTACACTACAATAAGATCATAGGATCACAGGATTATAGGAAGTTACTAGGCTAATGGCCTTAGGGCCCTTACAAGCCTAACCAACTTCTACACTTATTTCCATGATCAGCACCAACTGTCCCTGTCCAAGAGTGACACAGGTGGAAACCCTGGAGTGAATTCACGATTACCCACCCATTTTCCAGATTGCATTCGAAGAGGGCCAATGAAGTGCTCTGTCTGACATGAAGTGGGAGTCTGTTCCAAAGGTGTGATAACCTCTGGGAGACAAATGTGTTCCTCTAGCAGGTTCTATTAATATCATATACCAGGTTAAGGTCTTTAGAGTGAGTAACCCATGTACCATTTGACTTAAGGATATGCAGCATTTCCAATAAAGTAGGGTCAAAGATTGCGTTATATGCAAGGCATAGATTGCCTCTGAGTAGTCTGTATGAAACAGAATAAGACACAGTGATCTCAGGTGATCCACACAGGACAGATGCTGAAGACCTTGAATTTTCCTTGTGAGGAACCTTTGTGGTCTCTCCAATTGCTTCAGGTGCTTGGAAAGGTACATACCCAAAGGAGCAATTGTAATTATTGGCCTGATGAGGGAAGAGTACAGAGAGGTTATAACTTCCTTTTTCTGGATGCAATGCCCTTACTCATGAGATGAGCAATATAGAATGCCATTCTTACCACTGTGGAGACATGATGATCAAAGGTAAGGTCGCTGTTAACCTGTGTGCCCAGGACTCTTACCACTGAGTGTGTACTTAGGATGTTATTAATGGGGTAGTTTGGAGGAACAGTGTACTTACTGAAAGGGATGATAATACAGTTTGTCCTTTGAGTTTAAGGCCATGACTTTGGCACCAATCATTTGTTTGTGTAAGACCCTCTTGTAAGACGTTGACATAATTTGGAGATTCTCTGACCACTCCCAGTTTGCAGTCATCAGCAAACTTTGTCAGCCACAGACCTTTAGTTTTAGCTTGTACTTCGGAGAAATAGATTCCAAACAGTAGAGGTGCCAGGACTGATCCCTGTGGAACACCACTGGTTCCAGGTCTGCTGTTGGAGGTGGATTCCCCTATTTTGACTATATGGGTTCTATCAGAGAGCTAGTTAGTGACCAAACTAATGATAAAAGGGTTGATACCTAGCTGGATGAGTTTGTCAATGATGCCTGAGCAGGGTATAATGTCAAAAGCCTTGGCTAGGTCTAGCTAGGCTGTCTGCACAGATTCCCTGTCCACCTAGTTTAACAGGCATGATCTCCCTCTGACAATTCCAAACTGAGTAGGGTCAAGTGTTTGTTAATATCCTATATCTTTGTTGATGAAGTCCATGATGATTCACTCCATGGCCTTTCAAATAAGGCTAGTCAGGCTATTAGGTCTATAGTTCCTGGGGTCAGTAGAACTATAGACCCATAGTTCTACTGACCCCAGGAGCTATAGACCTATTAGCCTGACTAGCCTTATTTGAAAGGCTAATAGGTCTATAGTTCCTGGGGTCAGTGGAAGCACCACCTTTGTATAAGGGGATAATGGTGGCCATTTTCCATTCAGCTGGGACAAAGCCGGAGCTTAGACTATGACTGAAAAGAGTACTCAGTGGTGTTTCTAATTCTTGTTTGAGCCCATGTAAGATGCAGCCTGGGATGTTATCAGGTCCCATAGATGTTGTGTTTTTGGCCTTAGAGAAGACATTTATAATGTGCTGTTTAGAGATACAAAGTAGAGGACAGGTGGTAGAGATGTCATGGGGTATGTGTGGTGGGGGCAGGTGAGTGAAGTTTTCACAGAACCTGTCAGCTAACAGGTTAGCTATGTCCACAGACTTAGTATATGTGATATCATTAACTACCTGTTCAGCCCAAATCTAGGCCTTTCCTTTTAGGTTACAGATGTAACTAAAGAATGCATTATGGTTGTCCTTAATTGAGGAAGCTAATTTGGATTTTTAGTTTACTTTGGAGGCTTCACAAGAAGTCTTATTTGTTTGTTTACTCTGAGGAGGGAGTGTTTCCAGTGTACAGCTTACTCCCTCTTTCTCTTAGACAGCAATTTCTTTCTCTTATTTTAAAGCCTGTTAATGGCAGTTGTCCACTAGGCAGGTTTGCCCTTCCGTGAGGAGCTTGTTTTGGTCCTATCAGGTATGGATGAGTCAATGCAGTTATACAGGTGTTTGTATAAAGCATTGGTGTAGAACTCAGCATAGTTGCCAGTCTCATCTAAGGAAGGAGGTGCAGTAAAGCTATTTATACCTTCCCATAAGAGGTTATAATCTGCTTTGTATACATTTTTTAATACAGTTGCTGCTGGGGGGGGGGTAGGTGTGATAGTTACGTCGAATGAGACTAATTTGTGGTTAGATCTCACTAGGGAAGACCTCACAGTGGGGGTACTACAGTGCTTCCCCATATTGATAAGCACCAGATCCTGGATGTTGGCACCCCTTGTGGGGGTATCAACCAGCTGTTCTAGTGCATTGGAGTTAACGAAGCCGAGTAAACTTTGGGCAAGTGAATTAGAGCATGAGTAATTTACCCAGTCAGTGGATGGGTAGTTAAATTCATCCAAAACCAAGGTGTACAGATGTATCTTGATAGACTCAGATCCAAATAGGCAGAGTGCGTATCCTGATTCATGGAGGGGGTGTGTTGTAGCTGACAATGGCTTGAATAAGTATCCTCTCAACAGTTAATTGCACCTTAAGTATCTCCAGGGAATCATACTGTTTAACCAATCTGGAGGTGTATCTGTCTTTAATGAATATTAGTATACCACCTCCTTTAGTTTTCACTCCTTCAGTTTGTGGTCTGAACATATAGAAGGAGGTGTAGCCCAATGTGTTTGGGGTGCTCTTCACAGCAGTGAACCAGGTCTCCTTGACTGCACAAATGTCTAAGTCTTCCAAGGTGAGAACTGCTTCCAGTGAGTGCAGTTTCATGTTAAGACTCCTAGGGTTTAGCAGCATAACCATGAGGTTGTTTTTCAATGGAGTTTTTCCATTAGGAATTTTGTCCTTGAGATGCTGCCTAAAAAGGCACTACGGGGGAGGCAAGGATCTTAGCCAGTAGCCAAAATCCCTAGGGTGACATATGAAAACTATCTTTGGCAAAAGCATCGATGTCTGTCAATCATGTCATCCCAGGCTGACAAATAATTTATCTCCTTAGAATGACACTAGAAACTAAGCCAATTTTTGAAATCAATCATTTTCTGTTTGTATTGAGGCATTATCCTAGGTGAAGGTAATATGCTGCTTGAGGCTAGGGACATACCTGCCCGAGACATATAATTTGAGATTTCAGTCATGTCTCTCTTCACATAGTCCAGAGAGGTACGTCTCAAGCAATTCTCACCAACATGGCCTATGACAGAGTCATAACAGCACCTGTTTTTGAGACCTGAGTGCATGTGTGATATGATGGATCCTGGCACCTGACAGCTGACCATGACCTTCTCCTTATCTAGCTTAGTGAGAAAGATAGCTGTGTGTCTCACTACTGAATCACCTATGACTAATACGTTTGGTTTTGTGTTTTGCCTTAAGGACTTGACAGGTGAGACACTGGTGAAAGAGCTCTTATGTGTATTGTATTCTGCAGAGGAACTATTATGTGTAATGTGCTTGTGTTTGGGAGGTGTCTGCTGTTTAGGTATGTTTCTAGTGTGGACCTGTGTATATGTAGGTATATGTGGTATGGGTTTGGGTGGAGTAGGAGGTAAGGTGTGGATGCTGTCAACCCCACTCATTGTCCTATATACTGACTGGTGTGTTAGAGAGCATGGAAACAAGGTTGTTAACATAGTTGCATCTCATACATGTTGAGTTTGTGTGGACTAGGAGTAGAAGGTTGTCGGTGAACATGAGGCAGTTGCTACACTGCCTCAGGATGCCCATGTTGACCAAGTTGGTTGGAGAAACTGTGGGAAATTGTTCATCCATAGTGTTATGTAAATGTATATGGTCAGGGAAGGTGGTCACACTTATGAATGACTAGCGTGTGAGAGGTGCATTGTTTTTTCTAAGGCTAGGCTTAGTGTTCCACCTGACAGTAGAGTAGGGCCACAAGTGAAGTGCTAAGGGAAAATTTAACAAGCAAAACATTTGCATCTATAACCACCAACAGTAACCACCGCTATGAGGCAGTGCACAATGGTGTGGTACACACAAACAAGCACAAATTCAGGGCTTAAACAAAACAAGAAATAACCCATTTAAATCAACCTAGCCAATAAGGATGGTTTCTCTGAGCTCTAGTCCAGTCACCCCTGATTAGATGGGACTAAGACAGGACTCTTCCCACAAGGGTGCAGAAGGGCCCTCTCCTAAAAAGATGACTTGAATTTGATGCTTGGAAGTTACAAAACAGACCCAGAAACAATAAACCTGGAGCTGGGCTATGCTATAGTTGAACTAGTGCAGCATACATTAAAATGAGGCCAAAAAAACAGTTCAGGCAATTCAAATAGACAGCAGAATACAAATACGATTAAAAGTGCTATAAAGAGCAAAAACAGGCACTTAAAGTTAGTTGGGAGCAACTGATGCCTCAGATCTTTCAGTATCTCAGTGAAGAACTGGTTTTAGTGCTCAAGTGATACAAAACATTCTAGATTCAGGAAGTCTGAATCCAGCTTATGCTATAAAATGCAGGAGCACAAAAAATTCAAAGTGCATAAAATCACTATCACAACAGCAAAAACAGTTTAAATAAAGCAGCAATTCAGTAGAATACTGTTCTCAATTTAATCAAGCTACTGACAAGCAGTAATAAATGTGGCAGAATAAATGCAGTTGAACACTTAAGTACAAGCAACAAAGTAAAGTAGGAAGAAGCATAAATACAGTAGGAGCAGCTGAATAAAATGTATTTTTTAAGTAGAGGAGTGTTCAATATCAAATTTATGGTAAAGGCAGGCAACACAAAAGCCACCAAGCTTTAAGACCACAGCAGCAGTTGGGCAGGTGGTTTAACCAACAAAAAGGAGACAGATATCAGAACAGAGGTAAGGATTCAAGTCTAAAATACAGCTGTACAGTTTAAACTGATATGCAGCAAATATTGTTTTAGTTATTCAGAAGTGCAGCGTTTAGCAGCATAACCTTGAGGTTGTTTTTAGATGGAGTTTTTACATCAGGAATTTTGTCCTTGAGACACTGTCTAAAACGGCAGTTGAAATAAGCATTTATCTTTATTAATCTCACAGCAGGTTTTTGGAAAACAGCAGAGCAAAGGCAGAAGGCCTATTGTACTGCAGTTTTGAGCAAAGAAGCACAAATGAAGCAGTGCACATGCAACCAATTAAAGTATCTGTATAAATCTTTAAAGAGTTTTATTTAGTATTTTTTGTGCTTACCAAAGAAACACACCACAGCTAAAGATAATACCATACATCCTTTATCCATGTTTGAGATGCAGACTATTTCATGCATTTTGGAGTATGAAAAATAATATGACTTAGCAGAGGTCACTTATGGAGACATTTCCATTTCCCTGGTGCAAAGTGCTCAGTCAATTACTCTATTTATGGTGAAAGAGTGTGTATAGCCCCATGTGTGGTTGTGGTGTGTGTGTGTAGAGTCTTTCTACCATGTGAATACAACTATCAAATTCTGCTGAAAATTGTGTTGTCTCCAAACTTGAAGTTAAAATGTTGCCATTTGCTTCCATATCTGGGGATCACAGAGACAGATGTATAAACAGTTATACAGAGAATGAGATACAAGTGATAACAAATCAGTTACATGGCAGGGACACTTCCTTTTATGCATTTTTATTTTTGGAGCTTATTTCATATTTAGTCTCACCATTTATTATAAGACTCCTGCAACCATTAATAGATAAACTAGGGGGAGGATTGACAAGAAGAAAATTGAAGGGAATGTAACCATGTGGTCCGAGGATCTTGTAGCTGTTCACACTGCATCAGGCACGAAGGTTATGTAAGGATGTATGAAATGTTCATGCCAAGTCCCTCTAGACATGATGAGGAGAAAACGGTGGATAAATGTGCTAGAATGGAGAGATAAATGGTGAAATGTGCTAAAATGGAGTAGAGGAAATGATGACAAAGTGGCTTGTGATGGCACCTCCTTTCTTAACTATGAATAATTTCATTCTTTTGCAACTAAGTGTGCAGAAAGAAAGAAATCAGTGCCACTGAGTTTGCCTTATTCTATAGTGACTTGCTTCTGGAAAAGAGGTGCAACTGACCAAATGTAGAAGTCTGTCATAGCACCGATCAATACAGAGAAGTTTTGTATTTCTCACTCCATACTAATAGATACTCTAACCTCTTTATCCTTTTCCCCCTGACACTATTGCCTGGTTTAGAAACTATCAGACAGACAGCAATCTGTCCAGTGGCAGGGTGTTTTATCACCTTTACTCCAAATCACCATTGGTGGAACTCAAGGTTCTATATTGGGTCCACTTCTCTTTTCTATCTTCACCAATAATCTGCATACCTCTACCCTGCATGCCTCACTCATACAGTATGCAGATGATTCGACCCTAATCTGCTCAACCCCATCTCTTACCACTCTACAGCAGCTCAACTAAGAATCCTTTACCTCAGCGGAAAGTTGGATCACAAATATTCAACTTATCTTAAATCCCTCTCCTTCTCTATCTGCTCCAGAAATGGTACTTTCATTTCACCTTCTCCCCATAGCAAGCTCCTTGGCGTTGAAATAGACAATAATCTCCACTTTGACATCCATATCTCTCAAACTATCAAAAAGGTACACAAAAAATGGGTTCCCTATACAGACCTAAAAATTTTGTCAGATCAGGCTCAGGTCACCCTAGCCCAAACTCAACTTCTTTACACATTAATGTATGCAGCATCAATATTGACTCATGTCAGAAAATATGACCTTGACAAATTTGAGTCTTGTTATAACAAAATTGCCAAGTTTGCTAATAATTCCCCCTTTAGAACCCATCATTATATACCTCTTAGGCAACTTCAGGGGCTTGAACTCCCACAGTTATTAACTTTTCATCAACTAGTCATAGCATATAACATCCTAAAACATCCTGACAAAACTCCATCACTAAGGCAATTACTGACGCACTATACACCAAATCGTCTACTCCGCTTTGCCAACAAATCACTCCTCTCTATCTGCTCAGCCAACAACACAGCAGGTAAAGCTCTATTTTCACACAATATAGCTAAAAGTTGGAATAACCTCTCCACTTCTGTGACTTCTGCGTCAAATACCACACAATTCAAAACTCCCTTAAATCTCATTTTATAAGCTCATGGATTTGTCCATGTGTTACATAATCCTACAATATACTTTCTCCATCTTTTTCTTTCTCTCCTACTTCAGACCCTCTGTAAGCATGGTATGTGTAAATTTTACTGATGAGAACTTTTTTTTACAGTTTTTCTGTTCCTCAAATGCCGCTATGATGACACTTTTTTTTCCCTTCTGTATAATATCATTATTATTGTGTTAATTATGTGGAGCTTTTCTCCCTGGGCCTCCGCTGTAAATGGATCTCGTCCAGTCGGACCATCCCGGTTAACAAATGTAAAATAAAAAAAAAATAAAAAATAAAAAAAAAAAGATAGGTGTAACTGATAGCATGCATTGCTACCTTTGGTTGTGCAGTCTGAGTCAGATGATGAGAGAACGTAACAAACAGGAAAATTACAAAATACAATATTAATATTTTGAGAAACACATGGAATGAAAAAAAAATGTCAGACAGCACCAGGCATAGTGAAGAAGGCCAGGCCTAGCAGTTCCTTCCATGTCTATGTAGAATTTACATTTCCACTAGTGTATAGTTAGATGAAGATTACAGCAACATTTCTCCTGCACTGTCTCACATTGGGATAGGGGATCTATGCTATAACTGAGACACATTTTCAGATAGGTTGACTGAGGTATGTTGCCAGTGTGCATGTTAATGGAATTGTATCATGGAAGCCTAGACACAAAAATGGAATTGCACCATGGAAGCCTAGACACAAAAATAGAATTGTGCCATGGAAGCCTAGATGCAAAAAATAATTGTTCTGCCTTATCAAGTACAACTGAGGAGTAGAAAAAGGGCAGATTATCATGGAATGCCAGTGGATAACATGACAAAATGATAGCTGTGGGAAAAAAAAGTACTAAAAGCAGTTTCTTTGTTTTCCTTGCTCTCACAGTTTTAAGCATTATCACTACATATGGTCATCCAGTCTTTAACTTATTTTTTTTTGCTCTACCAATTCTGTTATGTAACTTTCTTCTTGCCTCTATTTACCCATTTAACAAATTCTTCCTAGTTGAGGTATTCTGTTCAGTTTTCTTTAAGTAGGTTTATTTTCCTCTCTGTTATTTCTGTTTCATGCTATCTGATGTAAAGATTTTTAACTACATAGACATATCTTAAGACTTTATTCAGTAAAACAGCATGGCTGTGCATGTCTTCATAATATAGTGATTATATAATGAGCACTGATGCTTCCAATAATCAATAACTAGACATGAGACTAGTAATAATATGGAATATTGAAAGTGATATAGATGTTTATTAATTAAAAACAAAAATAAAGACTTGCAAGGAGTGTCCAAATAGAGGTCGGAAACCAGGATTCCTTCTTAAAAGGATCTTTTATTGAAAATCACAAAACTCCAATAACGCCAAACCAATCTATACGTTTTCGACAAAGGCAAGTCTTCATCAGAAAGTGATCTTAAACAAGAAACAGAACATTTAAATAGCCATTCAATATCATGATTTAATTAATCCAATTAAAATCTTGAATCATGATATTGAATGGACATTTAGCAAGGGATTGCAGGCTAAATAAGAAGATGACTACAGAAAATAAGGAAGATGAGGAATGACTATGATAGTCAGGAATCATTGAATGAAAATGAGCAGGAAGAGACAAGTGCAAATGTGATAGCAGGAGTAGAGGATGTGACAAAAGGAGTAGAGGATGTACATGAATTCACGGACATAGAAGAAGGTGAAATTTTAGACCTAGCTCTATTGAGCTTAGAGCTTTACTTAGCAGACACAAAACCAGAAGTGACGCTTCTGGTAGAGGGGAGGGAAGTTAAATTTCTGTGTGACTCAGGGGCTTCACGGACCCTGATACACACTACCAAGTTACCGGAAGATTCAGAATCACCAGATTATATACTAGTGAAGGCAGCTAATGGACAGCTGCATCAGGAACCACTCTCCCATGATATAGCAATAACAGACCCCGTATTGGGAATGACCCAAAGAAGTAAAATTGTGGTTTCTGCAAAATGCCCAGTAAATCTTTTGGGTAGAGACTTGATGCAAATATTTTGCATAGCCGTAGTTCCAACCATGCAGGGTATGGAAGCACAGCGACAAATGGATACTTTTGTAGTGCGACCGGAGGGTGAAACATATTATTGGTACAGCCAGGACTTAGTTACGACTGGTCCAGGGGCAGTAACCGAAGAAGTGATGAATGTAGCCATCAGTAAGTCCCCCTCCCTCGACACTGACAAACAGCATTTGTTGCATTGTACTCTATATTACTGTAGTAAACCAGGACCTGATAAAGTTTATGAACAGGAATTGTTTCAGAACCATGCAGACAGACTAGTGTTGCGAAATTTGTACTGGTATGCAGAGGGGAACAGTGTAGTAAGCTGTTCATTGCCCCAGGAATTTTTAGCACTTTACAAATCTAATCGATTGCCACATGTTAGCTTAACTAAGAATAAAAATTTGAAATGGGCAGACTTAGGTAAAAAAGTCACAAGGTGGGAAAAGCAAACAGAATTAGAGCTCTCCGAATAAGGATTACAGAAACAGAAATTGAATTGGATTACACAGACACACCCAGCTGTGCACTCACAGGCTAGTGAGAATAGCTGAGTATTACTCTTATTGGAAGAAGAAGAGAAAGCATTGCGGGGCATACCAGACATTCTCTGGTCAGCAGGGAAATCAGATGTAGGACTTATACGAACAGCAGGACCAGTTACTATTACACCAAAGTCAGCATTTAGACCCCAGAAAAGACAGTATCCCTTGAGAAAGGATGCAGAGATAGGAATTAAGCCTATAATAGCAGCCTTACCTAAGGAAGGAGTCTTAATAGAATCTCCTGATTCACCATGTAATACACCTTTATTTCCTGTCAGGAAAGCAAATGGGGAGTGGCGTATGGTCCAAGATTTGCAAGCTGTAAATAATGCAGTTATACCCAGGGCACCAACGGTACCAGATCCACACACCTTACTGAATGATTTAAAGCCAGAGCAAAAATATTTTTCTGTGGTAGACATTAGTAATGCATTTTTCTCGATACCGATACACCCTGACAGCCAATATTGGTTTGCATTTACATTTCAGGGAAAGCGGTACACATACACAAGATTACCACAGGGATATTGTGAAAGTCCAACAATATTTGCACAGGAAATGGCAAGCAACCTGGCGGGATTTATTCCACCGAAAGGTAGTCAGATTTTACTTTATGTAGACGACATTCTGCTGGCAGCCCCCACCCAGCAAGAATGCAAAGAGGACAGGATAGCTTTATTACAGTTCTTAGCTACTCAAGGTCACAAAGTAAACAAAGACAAGCTACAACTTTGGAGAAAACAAGTTAAGTACTTGGGATATGTAATATTCAAGGAAGGTAGAATATTAGATGAAGATAGAAAAACAGCAATATTACAAGCACCTAGACCAGCTACCAAGAAGGAAATAATGTCCTTCCTGGGAACTACTAATTTTTGTCGGAGTTGGATACCGAATTATGCTTTGGAATCTGCTCCACTGGCCGATGTAATATTTAAAAAGCTGATGGCAGCACAGGATTTATTACAATGGATACCTGAAGCAGAAGTAGCTTTCTGTAAGCTGAAACAACTGATAGCATCATCCTTAGTTCTAGGATTACCAAACTATCACAAGCAATTTATTCAAACTGTAGACTGTAAGCAAGGTTATATGACATCAGTATTGACACAGCAACATGGGGACAAACAACGCCCCATAGCTTACTATTCATCACAGCTAGACCCAGTGGCATGATCCCTGCCCCACTGTGTACAAGCAGTAGTTGCAGCTGCAATGGCAGTGCAGGCTTCGGCCTCAGTAATGCTATTCCACCCTCTCACATTGATAGTGCCTCATGCAGTCGCAATTATTTTACTGCAAGAAAAAGTAGCATATCTTTCTCCAGCTAGGCATCTTTCCTGTATGACCATACTTTTGAGCCAACCTCATATGACAATTGAACGATGCACAACTTTGAATCCGTCAGCCTTGCTTCCAACTCCTGCAGATGGCAAACCACACTGCTGCTTGCAGGAGATTGAGCAAAAGACATTACCTAGACAAGACTTTACGGATGTTCCCTTGGATGATGCCGAGGTGACATATTATGTGGACGGCTCGTGCAGGAGGGGTCCTACAGGACAGAACCTAGTGGGGTATGCAGTCATTTCTGATACTGAAACTTTAGAAGCAACATTTTTACCACACAACTTATCTGCACAAGCGGCAGAGTTGATTGCCTTGACAAGGGCATGTACCTTAGTAAAAGGTAAGAATGTGAACATTTATACTGACAGTCAGTATGCTTTTTCTACTGTACATGTTTTTGTGCAGCAGTGGAAAAATAGAGGAATGATAACATCTACTGGTAAACCGATCAATCATGAGCAATTTATTTTAGATTACCTAAAAAAGTAGCTATATGCAAATGTGTAGCTCATACGAAACAACAGGACAGACTTTCAAAAGGTAATGCACGGGCTGATACAGCTGCGAAGCAGGCAGCTTCAGCCACAGGAACTTTTCATTTGAGCGAGGAATTACAACCCTCTGAAATTTTAGATTTAGAAATGTTAAAAACAATGCAGACACTTACTACAAATATAGAAAAACAGAAGTGGATAAAACAAGGAGCAATCCTTGAAAAGGGACTGTACATCTCCAAGGAGAAGAAACCAATTTTGCCATCTAACTTGTTTAGATATGCAGCGTTGTTGAGCCATGGGTAAAGCCATGTCTCAACAGGAGGGATGGTACTGTTAGTGAATCGAGTATTTACAACCTACGGATTTACCAATTATACAAAAAATTTTTGTGCAGCATACCATGTTTGTAATAAGCATCATGCACAAGGGGCGTTGAAGCCTAAGCAAGGGAGTTTTCCTACACCACCGTATCCATTCCATAGTATTTGTATGGATTTCATAGAATTGAATAAATGTGAGAATAAGAAATATTGCCTTGTCATTATAGATATGTTTTCCAAATGGGTAGAAGTGTTTCCAACTAAAAATCCAGATGCAGCTACTGTTGCAAAGGTCCTTGTTAAAGAAATTATACCCAGATTTGGTATACCGGAAAAGATTTATAGTGATAACGGTATGCATTTTGTGAACCAAACAATTCAGCAACCTAGTCGCTATTTTGGGATATCGTTAAAGAACCACTGTGCTTATCACCCCCAATCTGCAGGGTTAGTAGAGAGGCATAATGGGCTGTTGAAGAATACGCTTAGGAAGCTGATAACTGAGACACAGAAGAACTGGGTGCACTGTTTGCCTTTAGCACTGTTGAGTATGAGAACTGTTCCAAATACAAAGGGATTAACTCTTTTTGAAACTTTGTTTGGGAGGGCATATTATACACCTCAGAGATCGCAGAGCGAGCTTCCTGGATTCATTTGACGCACTGTAAACTGGTTAAGAACTTTGAATCAGACAAAAACTTTGTTTCTGTTGTACAACAAGAACAAAATGGCCAGGTACAGAGTGAATAGAGACATTGAGCAACCTCAGAAAACTTGTATGATCGTTTTTATTGCAATACTAATCACAATGTTCTTTTTGTTGTGGCCACTCCTTTCCCCTGTCACAAAGGTTGAACTGATTAGACGTAATGAACCAAACATAGACTGGCATCCAAACTTTAACACTTATCAGGCAATTACATGTGTGTACGCTGAGACTTTTAATGTTTCGAATTGCTGGGTCTGTACGGCCATACCAACAGCATACGGGGGTTTATTGATGACTGCTATCCCCCTAGGGGTCAATGAGACCTGGGAAAATCTGTTTTTTGACACAGTTGCTACTAAAGCACATGATAAAGTAGCACTGTATTTGCGTGTGACACAAAAAGGAATTGTATGTTTCTATAAAAATTATACCATCCAAGTGGGATGGAGCAAGTGTAATGTTACAGTACAGTATAAATGTTATAAAAACCAAATGATTTGGGTGGATCTTGTAGTACAGATTATGACTCATTTTTGAAATCTATGCACAAGACTCTTGATCAGGTACAATGCAATCCTGTACTTTTTAAACAATTATCTGTAATAGATAAGAAAATGTTTCATGCAGGGCAGTCATTTCGTAACAAAGTAATAACTAAGGTAGAGGACTGTTATTTTGTGTGTGGTAAAAAGGCATATAAATGGTTACCAGAGAATCGGTCTGGCAGTTTTTTTTTTTGGGGTACCTGGTTCCGGCCATCCGACACACTGCAGTTTTGCCTCAAGGAAGTATTCAAAATACTCGAGACATAACCGAAAAGACTGTTAAGAAACCTGAGAATCCAGTGGGACGAATTGAAGTGGACTGGAAAGACCATTGTGATGTGGGAACCAAGCTTGTGCACATGGACTTGAGTGATGCTGTTATATCCTGGGCAGGTATATTACCTGCATATGGTGCAGTTAAATCAATATGGGAGCTGCGAAAACTGTCAAAACTTCTCGAAGTAATGCGTAATGTGACTTTTTCTGCTCTTGAACTGATAACTGATGAACTGAATGCAATGAGAACTGTAGTGCTCCAAAACTGAATGGCTCTTGACTTCACCCTAGCGGCAATGGGTGGAGCTTGTGCTTTAATCAAAGAAGAATGCTGTGCATTTATTCCTGACCATCAGCATGAGATTAACGATCATCTCGAGGTGCTTCAGCAAGTGTCGGCCATGACCAAGCCAGGCACAAACCCTCTGACAGACTTTTTCCAGAATGCCTTTGGGGGGGGGGGGGCTCCATTTTTATGAACATATTGATTGCTATTGGGGTAGGATTACTCCTAATAGGAGTTTGTATTTGTTGTGGAATCCCCTGCATGAAGAGATTAGTTAAAGAATTCATAGATATATCTGTATCTGAGACTATGTATCAAAGTACTGAATTTGAAGAGCTGCTAGAATGCAAAACACTTTCATAAAAGTTTAAACTAAATGACTTTCTTAACTGCAAATCCTGAGTGGAAGAGGTTAGGAAATGAAGCAAACTGTTTATTCTGTTTTTGAAAATAGAATAAAAAAGTATTAACAGGAGGGAAATGTTAGAAAATATGTATTAATGTGTGTATGCTTAATGCCAATTAATAACCAAGTATTTTAAAACGCTTTTCATTCTATTTTTCATGCACTGTATTTTATACAAACTGAGTTTCATATGAAACTGAAAAAGATGCTTTTTGAAAACTGCAGTATGCTTTCTGAAACTTGCAAGTTGCCCTCTGACCTAGTAACTGCTAGCACAGCAATATTCATGTTTATGCCTGGAGCATTTCTCCCCGTGCCTCCGCTGAAAACAGGCTTTGTGGAACCTAGTCGGACTTTCCCGGTCAACAAATGTTAAATAAAAATAAAATAAAAATGCCTTGTGGAAATGTACTTGAGAAGCAGGTGTTTATCTGCTAGGTCAGAAGTGAATGAATGAAAGAACAATGCCTTATGTTGTAAATGTAATGATTTTAGACAAACAGCTCTGTCCAGAGGATGGGAACCTCTGCAGCTGTAGTAATTTAGAGATAAAGTAGACAAAGGATTATTAGAGAAATGAACTGCTATCATTGTGCTTGAATTAGCCATAGTATCTTGAAAGTAACATAACATGTATCTAACTGGGAGTAATCAAGGCCATGTTATTTTCCTCAGGAAGTTTCACATAAAAATTGATAAATCAGCAGAAATTCATGGGAAAGACGGTCAGCAGGTGATGATGATAAAGGTGGTAATCTGTTACATCAGCATGGTAGGACATAACCAGTTTAAGAATGTATAAAAATGAAAGTATTTCCAGTTTCTGGTTAGACAAACTCTGTATTAGCACATTTTTGTCTCCTTGCTGCAAGAGTAAAGTGCCTTAATCTGAACCTACCATGTTTTGATCATTTTTAAAGTATATTTTTCCTTTGACAGGGTGGGATATTATGATTTCCTGGTAATGTCTGGCTTTCCTTTAGTGGGTTAAAAAAAGGAGAGAAAAGAGAAAATCTTTATCAGAAAGGGATGCTGGTCATGTTAGCATAGCTGGTTAAGAGATTGATTTCTGGACTGGTGCACCTCTCAGCTATTCAAATTTTCACAGAGTGCCCTGATGCTGTTTATGGTTGTGGTCAGTTCCATTGAACTGTGAATTCTGACCTGTTGCTGGACATTGTAGTTGCTGGAGAGTGGATTGCATGCTGGTTTGGTTTTCTTCATCCTTGTCATCCCTGATTCTGGTGTCTTTGGAGTGGTGAGGGAAGAAAAGGAAAGTGGATAAATAATAGCAACATGTGTGTGTATATATATATATATATATATATATATATACACATTGGTTTAAGTAATATTGTAGCTGGGAAGGGTGGGCACTGGCTGGGGAAGGTGGTCCTTTAATGCAGGAAATGTGGGTTAATTTACATTCTTTTGTCCTGTTACTGTTTGGAGTTTGTGGTGACCTGTTTTGAGGGTCTTGGTGTTCCTTTTTGCTTTGCTGCTGTCGCACTGAAATGGTGTAAAGCTGGGGACTGAGTCTTGTGTGGTTTTGGGTTCTTCCTGTGCTCTGCTCCTGGGGTTTCCTTCTGACTGAGCTCTCCAGTGGCCAGTATTGTCAGTCAATATTGGGCTTGACCGTTTCCTGATATTTGTGGCAGTGAAAATTTTCACCCAGAACAGCAAAGATTATTCTCATGTTCTGGAATGCTGCAACAGTGGTACACCCAGAAGTTAAAGGGAGTTTTGATACCATCTCTGGGACTGTTACATGATTATCTAGCCTCATTAGGTATGCTTTTGCTTGATTCTTTCTTACAAACATTCATTCACCTAAATAAGAATTACTAAGTGTGACATTACAAATCCCAGAAGGAAGGGCAATAAGTTATAGTAAGTAAAGAAATGTATAGAAAATAATACCAATAACATAGAGATAAATAGTCAAATATTTGATGGTTCATTAGCTAGGATTATCTTAGGTGGAAGTGATATTAAATTTTTATAAGAGCCTTTGCTTTTTGGTCTAATGGTAAGGACACTCACACACACACAAATTATATATATATATATATATATATATATATATATATATATATATATATATATATATATGTATATATATATATATATATATATGTGTGTGTGTGTGTGTATATTTTTATTCTGTTTTATTTATTTATTTACTTATTTGTTTATTTTTATTTATTTATTTATTTTTGTGGCTCATATCTTAATCTCTCACTTTTAATTACAGTCCCTTCGTCTCTACAAGTGCTGAAAGATCGGTGACACCAGATAGCCCATGAAGCCCAAGGTTTAATTTTAAATTTAGAAGTGGCCCAGATGCAGGATCAAGTTTTGGTTAGCAGGAAAAGAACCTTGACAGTTCCAGAAGAGGAGCCAATGCCAGGGTCCAGCCCTCTGAAAAAGGCAAGAAGAAGGGCTAAAAAATACACCCCTCCTACAAGAAAGAATTACATTTTGGCAACAGATTGCACAGCTGTCTGAGAAGGTAATGACACTATGGGAGTATCAGAGTTGGGTGTCTGGACAGGAAACAGACAGAGGATGAGTATCTTAAGGAGTTTATCAATTCTTTTCCTGAGGAGGGTAGAATAAGAATATTTTCCATAGCAAAAAAAAAGAATATTTTACATAGCTTTAGAGAGGAATTTTGGGGCCATGTCTACATTGGCTACTAGTCACCAGGGACAAGTTTCCCCTTGGCCTGCATCCTTGCCCCCATTACTAAGCCAGCAGTCTGAGGCTGACCCTCATATTCCTGCAAAGGAATTCACAACCTCAGTATCTCTCAGTTCTTGCCTCCCATGGACATACTAATCTCTTCCAGTAGCGCATCTCAGGGTTCCCACATTACCACTCATGTCCTGAGAAACATCAAAGTGAAAATCCATAAGACCGTAAAAAGTTCTTTGTAGATATATTTGATTTAGTTGATAATGAAGGTATTCATTGTATAATTGGCATGGAGAACCCTGGAGGGAAAGACCTCATAGCAGCCTTAGCAGTCAACTGAAAACAAACATTAGCCAAGGCTGTAAGTAAGAAATGGGGCAAGTGGTCATTAGGTTGCACAGTATTTATGGACATTATCATAGTAAAGGATCTCTGTCAAACACTACACCGCTCACTTAATTTTGTCCATTAAAGAAAATCAACACAGAAAATGGGGTACAGCATGGTCATCATATGATCAGAGATTAAGGAAGTTGAAACACATAGGCAAATCTTTCAAGAGGGAACAAGGGCACCCTGATATTTGGTTGAGCATTGTGCTGGATTAGCCTAATACTCTTGAGAATAATACTTCAACCAGAAATCAAGTTGGGAGTAAACTTTTTGAGCTTTCAGTAATGCCAACTGCTTTTGACCTTCATGTAAGTTTGCCCACTTATGCTCATCCAGTGGGAAAGTTTATCTATTAGTTAGTTGATGGGCTAAGGCAGGGCACTCTGCACATGGCAACATACCTCCATATCTAGAGAATAGTGCCATTTTGTCCAAGAGGAACCCAGTCAGAGGAAGACAACCTTTTCATGGTCAAAGATCTAATCCATCAATGGGAAATGCTAGATGGCAATCATTCTCACTCCAAAGTCCAAGTAGATAATTTGGTTTAGTTGCTGTCAGTTTACCTTGACATTGAAATTAAAGTTTGACTCATTGAACATCTCAGGAATGAGTTCAGGATTGGTTCTTTGGTCCCTTTACATTCTAGACCAGTTAGAAATCTTGCATCTATCAAAAGTCATAATGATAATATGTCCAAAGTAATTGAGAAGGAAGCATTAGCTGGTAGAGTATTGGGCAGTTTTAAGACCCTCCATGGCCTTCTTTTAAAATTTCCCTTATAGGCTTACTTCCGAAAAAGAAAGGAGGAGAGTTTTGATTGATCCATCACCTTTCTTATGCAGAAGTCATGTATGTTAATTGTTTCATTGAAAAGGAACAAACTAAAGTGCACTATTCTTCTTTTGAACAAGCAGCTGAATTACTCTAGATATCCAATCAGCTTTTCTCCTGCTTCCCAGCAGGATTCGGCATGGCCTATACATTGGTGCTGACAGCAAAGAGCACCTCATCAGTTTGTGTATCCAGATGATTTTTTAATAGTGGGGAAGGAGGAAGCCACTGAGGACATGATAATATTCACAGATCTTTGTGTAAACCTGCAGGTACCATTAGCTGAGGATAAGTCAGAAGGATCAAGTTAACAACTGACATTTCTAGACTTAGCTGTAGACATTACTTTGAGGTCCTTCAAGATTCCAACAGACAAGTTGGATTAACTCAGACAGATAATTGTGAAATTTCTTGAGGCCCATAAGGCTAGTGTAAGATACGTCATAAAACTCCATGGGTTATAGAACTTTGCTTATAGGCCCATTGCTCTGGCTATTACCTTTCATAAGTCTATAATTTGCTGAAAGGTAATTTATTTATTTATTGATTTACTGGGAAATGTCAACTGGACACAGGTCCTTTTTCAGTGGAGGCCCGGGGAGATAAGCTCCACAGAACAGTAAATGAGCAGCAGAGTACATGAAAAACAATTGAATGTACATACAATAGCAAATAATACATACTGCAGCAACCACTGCTATACATACTACAGCAACCATTGCTATACATACAATATGAAACATAGTAATGATATACCGATATCTATCAAGAGGGTAGGAATAAAGGTAGGCTGTATATACAGATAGTATTAAGCTCAAACAGATACTGTTCTAAACTCATATACCTAAATCTTGTATACAAATATTGTACTAAACTCAAGCAGATATAAAGCAGAAGCTCTACACGAAGGTGGAACAAGCTAGAAGGGCTAATGGGATGGAAGGGGAAGACAGAGGAGTAAGAGAGGAGACTGAGTGAGTAGAACACGTGGTAGTGAGAGGAAGCTAAGTGTAAGTCAGTTGGTTATGTATTTGGAGTTGAAATGAAGTGAGGTAGTTAAGCATATTATAACAGGTCTGAGAGATTGAGCGAGGAGGGAAGGGGAGGGTAAAGGGTGAGCCACAGTTTGCAGAGAAAGTAATAAAATGATCAGATTGTGTGAGGCAGGGTGGCTAGGGGAGGGGAGAGGAAAGAGAAGTAAGAGAAGGGTTACTAGTCAGGATTGGTGCATGGGCATAACTAGAGACTTTTTCAGTGAGTTTTTAGTGCAGTCTTGAATTGATTGCAAGAAGGTAGTGTGGTTATGGGGGGGGGGTATTCCATAATCTGGATATGATGCAGGTGAATAGTGCTTCTCCTACTGAGTTCTAGGTTTGGTCACTAGAAGTAGATTTTTGCTGCTGAAGCATAGATGTTTAGTGGAGCAGTAGGGCTGGAGAAGGTTTTGAAGGGATGGGACTTTAAGAGGATGGTTTACTAACTTGTGGACAAGGGAGAGTTGATTCAGGTGAAGAAATTGAGGGAGATCAAGCCAGTCAAGTTCTCTAAGTGAGATACAGTGGTGGCTGTGATAAGATGTATCAGTGGCAAACTTAGCAATTTTATTGCAGCAAGCCTTGAGCTTGTTTAGATCTGTTTGTCTAAGGTAGGTAAGTATAGGAGAGGTGTAGAGTAAAGTGGTGATTAGGTGGGAATTGTCAGCAGAAATTCTGGCTGTCTTGGTGAGGAATTGCTTGTTTCTGTGCAATGCACCTAGTTTTTGTGAACCTTTTTTATGGTAAGAGAAATGTGAGTGTCAAATCTGAGATTGTTATCAATCTCAACACCAAGAAGTTTGCTATGTTCTGTTGGGGAGATGATGGTATTGTCTTTGGCTAGAATATTAAAGTGGGGGATAATTGGGTTAGAATTCTTGGGTTGGAAGATAAGGAGTTTAGTCTTGCTTGGGTTGAGTAATAACTGGGCATTAGATAGCCAGTTTTCTACAGATGAAAAGGCTTCTTGTGTGATCTTGTGAAGTTCAGGTATAGTTGGGGCTGAGCAGATGAGGGTGGAGTCATCTGCATACTGTATAAGAGAAGCATGCTTGGTGGCTTTGAATAGATCATTGGTAAAGAGTTAGAATATAGGGGACCAAGGATGGAGCCTCGGGGAACACAGAGTGTTACAGGAAGCCAAGGAGATAGGTCATTATGCCAGACAACTGATTGTTGGTGGCCAGTTAGATAGCAGTGAAATCAATCAGTAGCTGATTGTGAAAAAGATAGGTTAGTGAGAACAGAGATTAGTAGTTTGTGTGAGACCATGTCAAAAGCCTTGGATAGATCCAGAAATATAGCAGAAGAGAACAGGCCATTATTTTTATGATGAAGGATAGCATTAGTGAAAAAGAGCAAGGTGGTAGTAGTGCTGTGGTATGGCCTGAAGCCATGCTGGGTGCTGGAGAGGAGATCATTAGCCAAGAGATAGTCTAAGACTTGAGAATGGGTGCATTTCTCAAGTATCTTGGAAAGTGAATAAAGGATGGCTATGGGGTGGTAATTGGAAAGTTCAGTGGAGGTGACACTTTTATGGAGGGGAATGATGTGGAGACAAGGACCGATTACTTAAGATAGAAACTGGATAAGCTAGGACTTCTGTTGCTATTTTTAGGTATTCAGATGGGAGATTGTCAGCTGCAAGTTTTGTAGGCTTAAATTTCAATAGAAGTTTAATGATAAATTAATAAACTTAACCACTTTAAGGTTCAAATAACGCAAAGAGTCAAGGAAGACCTTTGCCTGTGGTACACATTTTTTTAACCAGTTCAGTGGAGTAACCACATGGCAAGCACCTTAGGTTTCATCCAGAGTTGCAGCCCTTTACAGACACTGCAGCATGTATTGGAATAGGTGGTTATTTTCAAGGTAGTTGGTTCACTGCCAAATGGCCCATGTCCTGGACTATAGAGGGAAGGATTTTTCCAATTTGGTTCACTACTTTAGTGTGGAAGGACCATCTGCAAAATCACAGGATTTCCCTTTGTTTAGACAATCTCTCAGCAGTCTTTGACCTGAATAAATGGTCGTGCATGTCCAAATCGGTGCACTCTATCATGGGGTTTCTGGTTTTGTTCTGTTTGCAACTATATTTGACTTTTTTCAGGAATTCACATACCAGGTTGCACTAATGCAATAGCTGACAGTCTATCCCTTTTTCATTTTGTCAGGTTTTAGCAGTTAACCATGGATGAGGAGCTTCATGGACAATCATTCCCCTAAAAAGTGCCATAAATCAGAGAAGGATAGCTGGTTTGTTATTAGCAAATTCATTGCCTCAGAATACAAAAAGGGCTTAATCATCATAAGTACAAACCCTCAAGGTTTTTTTTATAATTTATTACCGCAGTCACAGATGGTGTGGTTTGTCTTTGGTCATGTAATTTGTGGTGCACAGATACTGCAAAGAAGATTAGCCTAATACACTCCTCATACACTTGGCAGCCCTAGGCTGGTTAGTATGCAAACTGGGGTTTAAAGATTACTTAGGTCATTGTCTGATGGTTAGAATGCTTAAAGGTTGGGAGAACACCAGAGAGGTTTCAAAGGATACCAGAAAGGCTGTAGGATACCACCTCTTAGCCATTATTGTCAAGGGTCTGTTTATTTCAGCAGCCCATTTTTATTCCTTTGCTAATTGGCAACTTTGTTCACATGCCTTTATGCCGGGAATTTCTGGGCAAGTGACATGTTAACTCTTAATGCTGGGTGGATGTAGTGATTTGTAAAGAATTTATTTTGATTTGGCTGGGAAAGTCTCAGGCTGGTCAGTCTGGTAAAGGTCAGCAAGTCTGTTTGGACAAAGTGAGAGCCATAGTCATTTGCCCTGTTCACTGGTTTATCTTGCCTCATAATATAATCACTAAAGCAGCATGAGTAGGCTTTGTGTTTTCCTCAATGAATGACAGGCCATTTAAGTTAGTAGATGCTAACCCACCTTAAAGCTCTGTTGAAGTATAGCGTTGCAGGAGTGCTCATCTCATTTCTTTTAGATAGGGAATATGTAAGAGCCAGCAATGGAAGGCACTCCACCAAAGTAAGGTGGGTATCTGAGGCCTTTTTATCTTATATCAGGCTTTAGCTCCATGACTTTGTGTTACAGAAAGGAAAATTATCTGAATTATGGTGCACTCCTTCCAAACTTTAGCTCATCTGTTTTGAGATAACTGGTCTCTAGAACACAATCACTGGTTATCCCCAAATTTTGTTTTTTGGGCCTGTCTGGGTTTCAGTTTTGGGAGGTGTGGCACCAGGTGTCAGCACATAACAGGATACCTGGGGTATTGGTTATTTATTTTGGGGTGAATGACAACCTTCACTCTTAAAAGGATTCTTTCAGACAGAATGTTTTCTGATCTTCACAGACTCAATTCTTTGTACCCTGAAATGGTGCTGTTCTGGTCTTCGATTGTGGGAAGACTTTGATGGCAAGGGGCCAGGAGGAATGCAGTTATTTAAATCTCCAGATATTTAATTAACCACAGAGTGTCTCAGGCAGCCAGCCAAGCTGGATTCCAAGTGATCACTAACAGGGTTTTGGATAAACTGTACACTGACTTATAGCCAGGATGGAGAGCACCTAAACAACCTAGGCTATGGCTTACTTAATTTGAGCATTATATTAGCAGTAGAAAAATCTTTAAAACAGCATCTTCTCATGCTTTGTAATGTGAGATGTCATCTGATCTTACTATGAGATGTAATTAGGGTAGAAGCATGGTGTCCAGGCCATTTAGCAGCCACCTTGTGGCTTTCCCTCATTTCTTTCCACCTGGTTGTATTTCATTAGCCTCTTCATTGTGAGTAGTTTGGTCTCAGATTTAAGACTTGGCCAAGGCAAGTGGTATTTGGGCTGAGAGGCAAGCCTTTAGGGTCTTTATAATCATGTCTGTGCAAGCTTGGGTTATGCACTTGGACCTTAAACTTGAGCTGGAACAAGTTTTATTACGCCAACTGGCAAAGGATAAAGATACAAAATGTGTTAAGATGTAATTGCATGGTTATTTTCTGTGTCATCAGTAATACTATCTATTTTACACAATAAATTGTTGCAATGCCAGATTGGTGACAAGGAATGTTTAGCTGTAAGCCTGTTTGTCTGCGAGCTGAGCAGGGATAGAGCGTGAAGTCCCTCTCCCCTATTTATGCAAGCTTCAGTTGTTTTGATTACATTTTCAGCAGTGGCTCACAGGATCCCACTTATCCTTCTATGATTTAAGGTTCTTCCCAAGGGTGTGCAGCTGCTTTGAAGCTTTCCCCTATTATTTCCCCCCTGGTTATATTTCAGTGTTTTCTTCATTGTTGCTAGTGTGGTCTCAGGATTAAGCCTTGGCCAAGGTAAGTGGTGTTTGGGTGGAGAGGCAAGCCTTAAGGGTCTTTATAATCAGATCCGAGGCAGCTTAGGTTATGCACCCAAATCTTAAACTTAAGCCAGAATGGGCTTGTTTATGCCAAGCAGCAAAGGATAAAATCATGAAATGTGCTATGATGTGGTTACAAGGTTATTTTGTTGTGGCATCAGTAATATTGTCTTTTATTCAATAAATGACCACACTGTCAGATCAGTGTCTTCAGTGACTCAGCTTAGAGGACAGACTAAAACAAGACCACATTGAGACATTTCAAGCACAGCCCTTTCAGAAGTAATTAGATAATGCAGTGAAAAAGAATATTGTAAGTTAAAATTGTTACTTTCTTTTCAGTGTTTGAGTTAGAAGTTATTACTGGCAATATAATATAATGTTTGGAACATAAGAAATATTGCCAGTGTTATACTATAAGCATTTTCGCTCATTTTATGCAAACATACGTATGTTAAAATTGTTGTCACAGACAGACATATTTAAATGTTGACAGCTGATATTACATAAAACTACTTATGTACCTGAACTTGTGTTATTACAATACTGTGCTTGATAAGTATACTTTGTTACATGCAATTACACAAAAGAAATGTCTGCAGAAAAAATTTGGTAGACTTATAGGGTTATGTTAGATTATACAAATTGTGTCCACTTATTGGAATCAAATATCAATGAAAATGATTATTCACAGCTACAGTATAATTTTCCACATCAGTCATAGCAGTGGTTGGTAATAATAGACTACATTATAATTAAATATCATATTATTCTAGTGCTCCAAACCTGCAGAACAGATTTAGGTGGTTTATTTGAATTTCTGTGGCATCCTTTGTAAGCTGCAAGAATGAGAGCTTGTCATACAAATAATGACATATTCATGCTGCATATATACTATTAAAGCATCCATTTAAGACAGCGATTTTAAATAAAACATGTAGTTGAATAAGAAAGGTAAAAAAAAATAGACTGAAAGACAAGTTATTAGAAAACCTGGAAACATATGGAGCCTAAGCAACATAAGTACATGGTCCAAACATGCTAAAAATATCATGGCATAGGGGGCTTTTCTATAATGCAGCTGTAGTATCTAATTTTAACATCATTATTTAATATATCTTCATTTCAAAGGGACCTGGGATCCACAAGGAAGAAATGAATCAAAGATGACTAATGCTTATGATATGTTACCATTATCTTACAGCACAGCTTTGGTTATCCTATACTTTCTAATAGTAATTTCTTTGTCTGCCTTATAGTCATTATCCTTAGTTCATTTAGGAATAACTGTGTAGAAAATAGAATGTGAAAAAGCTAGCATCCTATAAGAGAAGAAGACAGAGCAAGTTTAGATCATTCTTTTTCAGTCAGATTTAAGTCAATATATTTTAGTATCTTAAAAAATGCAAAGAAAATGCCAGCAAATATCAAAATCAAATGCAGCAAGTATCAGTTACCTTAAAAATCTTTGGTGCTTTGTTCCTTTAACAAATATTTTAAACCGATTCACAAGCATGATTTTATATATATATATATATATATATATATATATATATATATATATATATATATATATATATATATATATATTTTTTTTTTTTTTTTACTTACCAAACATATGCATAAGAAAGAAGTATGCATAAAATGAAAACATTCTACAGAATGACTCTTTCTTTTTTACAAGTACTTTAATCATAAATAATGCAATCTGTATCTGTTTGCACCAGATTCCTTGAAGAATAAGTAGTCCATCTGTAAAATCTCAGAATACATAACATAGAAGCTGTTAGGCTTAACACAAGACAAAAAGCAACATGTTGTTAATAAAGAAGTAAAAGTTGTTTCAATTAATTTGCTTCTCAGGGGATTCACAGTTTTGTAATTGCTATCAATAACCATCACTACCAGGCAAGCACAAAGATAAACATATCTACTGGTTGTAATATGAACACAAAATATATTTTTAAAAGCCTTTATAACCCTATTTTAAGACTGAATGACTAAGCAATATTGCTAACATTCAACATTCACAGATAATAATTTAAAAAAATGGCAGCCAAGCACAAAATAAGTTAAATCACTAATTTTATGAGAAATGTGGGTTATATAAATTAATAGTCATATAACATATTTGCATTGACCTACATTGGGTACAAAAAGTGTACACACCCCTGTTAAAATGCCATTTTTTTCTGATATAAAAAAATTTAGACCACAATAAATGATTTCAAAACTTTTCCCACATTTAATGCGACCTATAACCTGTGCAATTCAATTGAAAAACAAACAAATCTGTTAGGGGAAAAATAGAAAAAAATAAAAAAATGTACAATAAGCTGGTTGCATAAGTGTGCACACCTTTAAACTAATACTTTGTTGAAGCACCTTTTGATTTAATTACAACATTCAGTCTTCGTGGGTAGGAGTCTATCAGTATGGCACATCAAGACTTGACAATATTTGCCCACTCTTACTTGCAAAGGGGCTCCAAATCTGTCAGATTGCGAGGGCATCTCTTATGCATAGCCTTCATCAGGTCATTCCACAGATTTTCTATTGGATTTCAGTCTGGGCTGTGGCTGGGCAATTCCAAAACTTTAATTTTATTCAGATGAAGCCATTTCTTTTGTTGATTTGGATGTATGCTTGGGGTCATTGTCATGTTGAAAGGTGAAATTCCTTTTCATCTTCAGATTTCTAGCAGACGCCTGAAGGTTTTGGGCCAAAAGTGATTGGTATTTAGAACTCTTCATAATTCCTTCCACCTTGACTAAAGCCCCAGTTTTAGCTGAAGAAAAGCAACCCCAAAGCATGATACTGCCACCACCACGCTTCACCATGGGGATTGTGTTCTTTTGGTGATGCAAAGTGTTGTTTTTGCGCCAAACGTACCTTTTGGAATTGTGGCCAAAAAGTTCAACCTTGGTCCCATCAGACCATAACACATTTGATGAATTGTTTTGCAAATTTTAGCCAGGCCTGGATGTTTTTCTGTGTAAGAAAAGGCTTACGTCTTGCAACCTTACCCCATAGTCCAGACATATGGAGAAAATGGGAGATTGTTGTCAAATGTAGTGCACAACCAGTACTTGCCAGAAATTCCTGCAGCTCCTTTAGTGTTGCTGCAGGTCTCTTGGCAGCCTCACTATCTATTTTTGTCTTGTTTTCATCAATTTTGGAGGGACATCCAGTTCTTTGTAACGTCACTGTTGTCCCATATTTTCTCCACTTTTGGATGACTGTCTTCACTGTGTTTCATGTCCAATGTTGTGGAAACTTTTTCTTGTACCCTTCTGCTGACTGATACCTTTCAACAATGAGATCCCGTTGATGCTTTGTAAGCTGTCTGTGAACCATGGCTTTTGATGTACCTGGCAACTGAGTAAATGTAGGGAAAATCCTATTAGGACAGCTGAACTTTATTTGGGGTTAGTCAGAGTCTCTGCAATTGATGGCAGGTGTGTACCCAAGAAGACTGAATGCTGTAATTAAATCAAAACATGCTTCAACAAAGTATTAGTTTAAGGGTGTGCACACGCATGCAACCAGCTTATCGTACATTTTTTTATTTTTTATATTTTTCCCCTAACAGATTTGTTTATTTTTCAATTGAATTGTGTAGGACATAGGTCACATTAAAGGTAGGAAAAGTTTTGAAATAATTTATTGTGGTCTCTTTTTTATCACAAAAAAACTGGCATTTTAACAGGGGTGTGTACACTTTGTATATCCACTGTATGTGTCAATGCATAATACTACTGAAGTTTCCAGTGACAGCAGAAACAGGAATCTTATAATCTGAATGGATGCTTTGTATGGAATTACTCAGTTTGTTAAAATACCAAATAAAAAATTAATAATGGTAATACACTAAAAGTAATCATTTCAATATGCTGAGAAAAGGCCATTATTTACTAAGACAAAACAACATTTAAAAAGAAGCATAAAAATATGACCACTCAAAACCTTGCATTAGAAACTGTACAAATCCTTCGTATATTAAAACTAGAACACGTGAAGAAATACAAAACCCCCATGTCTTCCAGAAAAAGAGCTTTGAATAGGCAGTTATGTTGTATATGTGTAATAATTGAGCAATACATTGATTACTTTTTCATTACAAGAAGATGCATAATGCAATATATTTGCTTGTGGAATCTTATCTTTATCTCTTTGCTGATTATTGACTAACAGCAACACAGGGCAATACTACCAAAATAAAACAAGCTAAAAAAAATGAACATTAAAACTTGTTCTACATGATGCAAGCCCACCACACCCTGACATCTTCTATTACTTTAGACACTCACTTCCACATAATAGTCAGTCAAGCCTTTTAAAGAATCAAAGAATTAAAATTTACATGAATGATTTTTCCCATCCAATACATTTTGTTTCATTGTAGCCAATCAAGAATGGTCAAATAATGCAGATTCATTCACTGTTATATGATGTCATGATCCAAATTGTGATGTTATAACAATTTATATTCATCACCTACACTTTTCTAGAGATTAACTCATATACCTCAAAATCAGCCATTCTAAATGTAATGTAGTCTAATTATTAAAACACTCAAAGTCAGAGAAATACTGAAATCTGGGATCTGGAGGCTAGGATACAAGTTGTCTACCTGATGTTCAACCCATTATGAGCCCGTGGACTTATTTCTAATCACCATAGAGAAAGAACTGTTTTGCATCCCTTCTTGGAGGGAAAATGTGGTAAGATCTATTACTTAAACAAGAGATACACGACTGGAAGTTATCTAAAGACTGCTGCTATAGTTAGCTGCTACAATGTTGTGAAGGGATCATGTTGGCATCAGATTTGCGATTTGTTGATTCCAGAAGAATAAAGATAAACAAATTAACTAAAATATACAGTATGGGGCAATCATACAAAAAGCACTTTATGCATCTAGTCATCCTGTCTGCCAGCTCATTACATAAGATACATATAACAAGAAAAGTACCAGCTGACTTTCTCCTCACCTGTTTTGTGAATTGACCGAATTCAACCAGTTCTGAACTGTATAGTCTTTTATGATCTCCTTTACTGACGATAGTTCTTCAAGAATACTATACGAGTCAGGCACTGCTATTTCTAAGAGAATATATTCACAAAAAGAAACATACCCGTGCCTCATCACTAAAGGTCACAAAAAAAAAATGTTACAACCAAACCAAATGACCAGTTCAACGTTAGCTGGAAATACTGCATTCAAAACAAAAAAAAAAACTCTCAACTTGTGGAAAAAATACATTTATTAATATAATCTCAAAGTTTAGCACTTTTGTAGCTGCTATGTTTGGGACTTCAGAATAATACTTAATCACATCAAACCTTAAATAACACTGTATACATCACAAATTACTTACTGTATGTCACCACTTCCCTAACGTTACAGTAACTCCTACTTAAAAATGTGTTAAAATGCATTTTAATTATCAAACAAAAAAAAAAGAAAAAATGGAAAATGAAACTTAACAACAAAGCATTAATGATATACCCACAAAAGAAACTTCAAATTTCATCTGCTCTCCTTAGTTCATTACTTAAACATGCACCTAAGGGGTTAAGGATTTAAAAGCATCTCCAAGGAATTGAGGAGAATACTCCTTTCCATATGGAGTTGGTGGAAATGTTTGACAAATCGGGTGTAGGGTTAACCTGGTTGGTTAATGAAGGAGACTGACAAATGAACAGCTAATCTGAAGACTGAGATCATGTATTTAGCCACTACTATTACTGAAGATCTAACCCAGGAGTCAATAAACACTGTGCTGGAATAGTGCTATTCCTGCATGGACTGAACTGTGTCAGTTTCAGCATAGCTCTAATAGCAATGCGCTTTGCATATTCATGAAGGCATGCTACTGCTAGGAGATTCGAACACTACTGAGTGCAGGGAGTGTGTTTAAGTAATGCATGCACATCTAACACACTGCCTGCACTCTCAAACTTTTCAAATGCTTTTCAGTGTTCATGGACACTGAAAGCAAATAAAATAGTTTAGCAGTGTCCGTGGACACTGAAATAACTGGGAGAGCAATAAATAAATGTAGGGCGGTGTGTGACATGTACTGTCACACAACCCTTGCTTTGTCAAAGTGCCATACAGCACCTTCCAAGTGCTTTCAGTGTCTGTAGAATCTGAAAGCATGAATTTTAGATAGGAAGCAATGCAGAGTGTGGGTGTGACAGGTACAAAGTCCCTAAAATAGGACATTCTTTAAATATTGCTCATACAAACTTGGAAAGTTGATAGAATAACAGGTTTTGCAATAGTATGGATTTCCTGGAGGGTACAAAATCTGAAACTCAAATGCTGTCATTATTTTCTGACTTAAACCCAGAGAGTCATTTGCCAGTGATATGTTAAAAGCCACAATCATGTGAGAAATTAACCAAAAGTATGAGGCAAAAATCCACAAGTTTTCAAACATCTGTACAGTTGAAAGGTATGCTGCATCATATTTTTGGTGTGCTCCCCCAAATATCTGTTCCTACCTGGCAAATAGCAGAGGATTGAGTCACTAAATAATGACAAACATTTGAGTTTAAGACTCCACATCCATCTGAAAAGACATGCTAATGCAAAACCTATTCTATCAACTTTCTAAGTTTGGAAGAGCAATATTTAATGTGTCATCTTATAATTGTCCTTACTGTGACAAGGATTATCGATACATGTAAATAAAGACATTTTATTACTTTCCATTTTTTTCCCATTCTAAAGTGTGTTTAAGTGTAGCAGAGAAGATGTGTGTTACGGCCCTCTGCTCAGCATTGCTTAAACATCTCATAGCAGCTAAATACAAATGTATAGCTAAAATCCTAATGATGAGATAGCATAGTGGTTAGAGTCCCAGCTTTGCATGCAGGCATTCATGTTTTGAGTACGAAGACAGGTGCATTATTTTTACAGAGGAAAGCATTGTTAAAGTAATTTTATGCTAAATTATGTAGTAAGTGATATTTCTCACCCAGGGTAGTGTAGCTGGTCCAAAATGGAAGTGTGAGTGCATATAACATGTGAAATCACCCATGTATACACAAGTGTCCTATAATATAGTCGCATGCCAAGGCAATGTAATGAAAGCACATAGGGAGATGTCATATAAAGTAACTCATATACACTTAATATTCTCAGTAATGATGAATCAATCTATAATCCTGATAATTCTTTAAATGAAAACTGAGCAATGCTAAGCAGTGCTCAGCTATGCTTCACCAGTTTAAGCATTGCTTAGATGTAAATTCTAAGCAGCAGTTAGCCCAGCTAAACAGACTTGCACATTGTTAAGCAGTGCTCAGCATTTACCCCTTAACAATCCCTTAGCTTCGTGCAAAACCATACAAACCTGCTTACAACTGCTTAAAAGTGCTTTAATCACTCTGTCTCCATTAACTCTTTTCTGCCCAGCAACAAAATAATCAGCACTGGTAAGTCTCAAACCCAGGACACTGTGTACTATAACCACAGGAAAGTAGCACTACACCGTCTAAGCTGGGAGGATTTGCAAAGCTTTTACAAACATATCATGCATTATGGTCATTTAACATTGATGAAAAAAAGACATCACTACTAAGCCTTGAACCCAGGACCATGTGCACTACAGTTAAAGCAACATACCTCTACACCATCTGAGCTGTGAAAATGTTTTTACAAACATATTATGCACTACAGTCATTTAAAATAAGGGAAAAATACATGTCTGTAGTACTCTCATATACATACATATGTATATATAAATACATATATATATATATATATATATATATATATATATATATATATATATATATATATATAGTTATAGATATATAGTTATAGTTATATATAAAAAAACAACGTCTTACTGCAAGACATCTTAAAAAGCCTGACAAAGTGGGGAGATAAGGGGAAAACAATAGTGACATATTTGAAATATGGCTGTTATATGCATAGAAGTCTGCTAGAGTACCATGATTTCATTTAATATATATTTTCTGAAAGATTCCAGGTCTGGAAAACAAATGATTGTCATCACTTACTGATGTCAATCCTCACATCATCTCAGTGATTTGTCAGAAACCCTCAACTGTTATGGGGAACAGACCAAACATATGAACCACACATATGGACAGTGTCTAGACATCTGGACAGTGGAGAGGTATGACTGCAGTCATGTAACAGAAGATAAAAAACACTGAGCTGCCAACTATTTCACCCAGCACCTTCTGAACCACAGTAAGACCAACACAACACTACCTCATATCAGCTCTAGGGAATTACCCATGTATTTGCAAATATATCATGCACCACAGGGATGTAACTGTAGGGAAAAGCAGACATTGGTAAGAAATTGTCCACCCACAACCATTTGCACCACAGTCACAGCAACATACTAGTACCCCAAATGAACTCTAGAGTATAACAACTGTTTGAACAAACATATACTGATTGCCAGTCACACACTACACCAACATATACTGCCCCAAATCACAGTCTACTGGGAATCCTGAGGTGTTACAGGACATTTCTCAGTCTGCCCCTAAAACCTATATACCTGATAGACCACCAGCAACTGTAACAGCATGCACAGTCAGATAGAAAAGGATATATGACACTCACATCTGCTAATCTCACTACTCAGCCCAACAAACATTTACACACAACACTGCTACATAATCTTAACAGTCTGTTAACAATGGCCAAACATAGATAACTCTCAACTGTACAGATTTCCACAGACTGTCCAGGGAGTGGGACTATATTTATGGCCACAGCCGCATACCCCTTCCAGGAGTCTGCCAAGTCACTATGATGATATCAGGAGTGAAGTCACTAAATGATATACCATACCTCTGACCCTCTTACTGAAGGACATCAGGACAAAGCCTAACATACTTGGGTGACAGGGGGCTGAAGAGAGGGACATATCTCACATAATGGTGTTACAAACTGAAACAGTTGCTGGTGTTACAGGGTTTGTTGTAACATAACATCCCTGATGGATTTGATGTCTGAAACACAAATGGATGTCAACATTTACTGACTATCCTCCTCACATTATCCTACTCATTTCTCAAAAACAGAAATCATCTTAGGAACAGACCAAACATAGCAGGTGAACCTCTGGGCAGTCTGGGGACATCTGGACAGTGGAGAGGTATGTCAGAGACATATCACTGTCAGAAGTCAAGTCACACAGAAAATGTATGTCCAGACAAACCTTTTTAATCTGGCAATCTTCTATGTGTATAACTGCAATACTTACAATCCGTACCCAATTCTGGAACTTTGCCCCCATATTGTTGGGCTGTCTCCACATTACTTTTTCTGAGAGGTATTTCCACCTACCATCTATGTATCTGTAGCCCCCAAGCCCCCATACCTCCATAATGTCATCCTCACACACAAAGAAAAGGGGCAAGGCCCACATGAATGACTTAATTATAGCACTGTGTTGCTATGGCATTGGCTAATGAAAATACAACACAGCTGCTCTGGATGCAAGTAGCAAGTGGGAGACACCAGTAGGTGCACAGGCTATCACCTGGTCATGAGCATTACCTACAAAAGGCAAGCTGCTGCCTATGTAACACAGGTCTGAGCCCTTCTACATAAAGACAGACTGCGACTACACAAACCTACATAGTTGCATTAGTCTGAGGAAACTCTTCAGCACTATATCAGTTATGTCAATCACTTAAACTTGTAATGGAATGCAGAAGGGAGGATGCAATAATGTCAAATAGGATGTTAAACACTAGGTTACAACAAGACCTGCTGGACTCGCATGCTGCTATCAGGTATCTATGGCCATTCCTGCTGGCCCTGTCTGCTGTGACACAGATAACAGCTCTGTCCCATAAGTCACCCAAGCAAAAGTCAGCTCATGTATGACTACTACTGGAGTGTCCACTGTCTGATACTGTGACACTGCTAAGCCAGCTACCTGTGATGTTGTAAATATCCATGTCACCTGTGAATGCTACTATGATACATATGCTTGTCTTACAAATGTAAGAGACTTATATAGGGTATGTGCATAGTAAACAACAGGTGCAGAAGTGAGTGTTGAACTGTATGTTATATACTGGTCCATACCTATCAACTGTCCAGAGTTTTACAGACTCAGCACGTTTGACTCATATTTGCAGTCAATGCCTCATACAGTTGTGTATTGTCTAGCAAATCACTGGTAACCCATTAAAGACTGAAGTCATAACATAATAGCATACATGGGAATGTCAAATGTCATATCCTGCAGAATAGTCTTGTGAATGCAAAAATGTCTTTGCTAGCAAGTAAGTGTGTTACAGCTAGATTTTTGCAGTGTCAATATTTTCTGGCCTTTGCCCAACAGTGATCTGTGCCTTTGTGCAGATGTCTTGCTCTAACAGGAGCTAGGTGTCTTAGCATGAAACCCATGTCAGTTCAAGCGTACATTGTCCTGTAGGATGCTGACATTGTGCAGTCACCGACACCTGCTTTGCAGCTGTGGAGAGCATAAACATGCCAGGATACTCATCCCATCATATGTTTAGACCCCTACCCTGCTCCTGAGTGACTATCTAACATAGTGTGCATGACTTATGCTACCCGAACATGAAAACACAGATTCCTTGGCTTTGTCAATGGCAATGCAGTGGATCAGCTGGTCAACACTCCTATGACAAATGGAAATATATTGTACCTGTTACTAACCAACATGAGGTGGTCACTGTAGCACTCTTACAGCATCATCCTCCTTGGCAAGATCTGATCACATAGCCATCACTGTTCAGGTCACTATCTCCCCTGCCCCCCTCTCTTTGTCAGGGTTAAACAAAATAAATTTTACAAAAATGACTATAAATCTCTTCAGAACAGGTATAATTTGTTTTACAGCCACTGTCCCATCAGTTGGAACTAGCAGTAGTGTCCAAACCTACACCACAATACTATGTGAGCACCTACATAGCTGTATGGACTCAGCAGTGCCTGACAGGACAACATCATCTCCCTCAAGGTAGGGTAAATGTCTGTGGTGGGCAGCAGCAATACAGAAATACCATAATAGGTGGAAATAATTGCTGGACAGGGCAAGAAGGAGCAGATGCCTAACTGGAAGCAATGTCACCTTCGTCTGAACAAGCAAATAAGGTCACAGGTGGATTACCCTAAAGTTATCATTAAGTGCAAATTGGACACATCCACCAAAGCCAATAACTAGGCATTCCACACATATGTCTGCAATAACAGAGGCAACACCCAAATCTGCTCTGTAGTGGTGGTCAATAACACCAAACACATATGACATAGATATAGCCAACTTGCTGCAGACAGGTGAAGTGTAAACATCACCCCCCGTCCTCCCATTAGTACACAAGTGCATGCACAACACCTGCCCCCTACCCTCATCCACAGGAAGGAGGTATGTAATGGCCTCTCAAAGGCAACAAACAGAAGTCTCCATAGGCCTGATACCATCGCTGGCTGCATCCTACATGAACTTAGGTATGAGCTCTCAGCTCCATTACACACTGTAGTCAACCAAAGCCTAAGCAAAAGTGTCATCCCATCTGCACAGAGGACAGCCACTCTCATCCCTATAGTCAAAGGCGGAACAATCCATTGACCCAGCCAGTCATATGCACATCAGTCTCACTAGACTGATCTGCAAAGGCATGGAAGGTAATATCAAGGACATTATGAACAGGGACATTGGCAACTTCAAAATGCTTGAACCCACACAGTGTGGTATTGTCAAAGGGAGATCAGGCCTGTTAAACGTGGTCAACTTCCTTGAAGTGGTCAACACACACAAGGATGAGGGGAAGATGAAGAACAATGCCTACATTCACCTAGCCCAATTCTCTCACAATAATCCCCAGATGGCCAGGATACCTAAGCCTACACAGTTAGGCATCAGCCTATATGTTACCAAATGGGTAGCCAACTGGCTCAATGATAGTACCCACTCGATCAAAGTAGTGGTAACCACCTCTAGTAATAGACTCTTCCAAAGTGGTATACCCCAGGGATTGGTCTGGGGGCCTCTACTGTTTGAGATATACATTTCTGAGGTACAAGACAAAAGTAGTGGACTGTGGCTGACCAGGTTTACAGATGATTGCAAGCTGGCCACTGTCTTACATTCTCCTACTGATGTGAGCATCCTCCAAGAAGCCCTCACCCAAATTAATGACTGGTGCAGGAAGCATTGCCTCCATCTGAATTCCAGGAGATGCATAATTTTTCCTGCTGTGGTAGATGTCATCCACACTAATTATGACAGTAATAATGTAATGAGCATGTAATCAGGTGTGGGGCAACTTGTGCACCAAGGACAGTTTCCCCCTATGTGGGCACTATTGTATGGAAGGCTGTCTACATGGCCCACCTCACAAATACAGGTATGTCATCCAGAAACCAAGAGGCCACAACATCCCTGTACTCCACCCTTATCAGACGCATTACCAACTATAATGGATACTTTGGCACTTACCTTGCCAAGCAAATGTAGCAGTTGCAGAGACCAGAGGTTTCTGACCAGGCATATTCAGGGTCTTCAACGCCTATCCTATACAGATAGGCTGAAAGCCCTGTCCCTGTACTCAGCCTCATACAGACTGATCATAGGCAACCTGTGACTGGCATACAAGGCCATTTCCAAACCAGCCTCAATGGCATTTCTGCATGTCTGTAAGAAAACCCCCACTCACATAACATGTACGCAAGGCCCTCATGTGGTCTGTGACATGTATAATACTTGTTGGCAGGATAGTGCAGGGTCCCACATAATACACTGTCTGTAAAATACACTTCCTCCCTATGTCTAGCAGAGTTTTTGTATAGTCCTCTTGAAGAAGAAGCTGAATGACTACATGGGAAATGGATAAGACACTCCAGGGATCCCTCGTGTCCCAGCTGGACAGGGGAAACAGGTGCTGGCTTTGAAGGGACATGGGCGAAAGTCTGGGCTAGGCTTATGAGGGCATCAGGGCCAATAGCCTGGTATCATCTTATAAAGCTATGCACCTAGTACTTTACAGGTTTCCTGTATGTATTGCAGTGTGTGCTGCAATGTTGTCTGAAATTAATCCCTGTGAGTCTGAACTGTGTAGGTCAGTGATAGCATATACTCTTGTTCCTTCATCAGTTGTCATCACATATTGTTACACCTTGTCATTGTGTGTGGTCTGTATAGTAATAAGTCAGCTCTTACAGTACTTGCATATGCACCTAGTGACAATGTATAGGTCACTCCAATAGCCTTGTTCTTGGTCACAATTGCCATTCTGCTAATAGGCCCATCACACAGTAGGATTTGTCACCCTTTGTTGTGGGCCTTACAGTAGCTGTAAAAGAGATGGATTCGGCCACCAACACTACCAAAGGGAGGTTGCTGTCCACACCACAATGGAGCAGGCCATATACACTTTGTCCTGGCCAGACCCATCAAGGATGCGGATCCAGCAGACAGCAGTAACCATCAGGGAGGAGTACTGCTCTGTCCTTGGGCCTGGTGGTGCCAGTGAGACGCCTGGCAGAACCAGTTCCCACATCCCTGCCAGGAGATGGTGAACTGTACATCCTGCCATGTACGGTCCATGCCTGTCCAACATAGCCCTGTGTCGGGCATCCACATGGCTTGATGGTGTGCAGACAAATATTCACACATCCCTATCACAGGCCGGTCACCACCAGACATGCACAGCTCCTCTGCATGGCCCAGTTGAACATCACCCCTCCAGACATACACACACACACACACACACACACACACACACACACACACACACACACACACACACACACACACACACCTCTGCATAGGGACAAGCACTGAAACACACATGGAGGTGAAACTTCTCAGAGTAGATGACCTACCCATCTATAAATGTACAATACACCATGATGCAACAATTGCATGCACCACAGTGGCTCGGTGTTAGAAACTGTGCAACTGTGCTTGTACGGTGGATTACATCTGTATGGGCTGACACAACGTTGGCAATGGGGGAGTTCACAGGGTTGAAGAACCACACAAAATGGAATAGCCATCACATACACACTAAAGACAGCCACAGTGGCTGTGCATACAGAAACACACACACTTGCCAATAGACATATTAGTAACCCTACATATCCACTTGTATGTACTATAGTACTGCCTACATATGACATGCTCCACATAGATTATATGCCTGGGACATGACACACAACCTCGTACAACAGATAATCTTGTGAATGCCTTCATCGATGGTGGGATAACCCACCAGACATAGCAATTAGTCTCATCTACTGCTCCTACAAATCTGCACAATTGATAGAGTGACAGACTTTGTATCAGCATGATGTGTCAGTCAGGTATGATGTCACTATGGCAATTGTAACATATTTGGCAATGATATCACAAGAATGTTCATTGTTAGTGGACACAGACCACATATAGGTTGCAAACATGTGGATATTCCATGTACATCTGTACAGATAACTGGTATGGGCTATATAGTGTTACATGGTACATGTAAGGCAGATGCCATTAACAGGCTCTTTAAAGTAATCTCATGGGTAGGGGGTCAACAGGTCTTAAAATGGTATAACCTACACAAACAACACCCACAGGGGATATGCTTCACACACACTATTATAGTTGTCAGCATTAAAATGAAAACCCCTGGAAATCTAATAATTTCCACTATAGTATTACAGGGTTATTGCACACTCCACAGAGCTTAAAGGGCTGACAAGTGTATACAGGTACATCTAAGGTGATTGACATAAGCAGGCCTTGTAAAGTAGGGCAATGGCACTTGCATGGGGTGGTACATGCCTCAAAATGGTATAACCCACATCCCCAGAGGATATGATTCTTACACACACACACACACACACACACACACACACACACACACACTTGTCAGGACTGGGATTAGAACTCCTATCTAGTTATTTGTACTATAGGGTGACACAATCACATGCACTACAGAGCTTATAGGGCTGACAAGTGCCAAAAGGTACTGCTAAGGTGAATGACATCAGAAAGACTGCTAAAGTAGGGCACTGGGAAGTGTACTGGGTGGGAAAGTCCTCAAAATACTTCATCCTATAAACATGCACATTTGCCAGAAATGGAAATAGAACCCCTGCCTACCTAGTTATTTGCACTATAGTGTTACATAGTCATTGCACATGCCATAGAGCTTATAAGCCTTGGGCTGTACAAAGGTACTTTTAAGGGGAATGACATGAACAGGACTGCTAAAGAATGGAACTGGGAAGTGTACTGTGTGGGAATGGTGTAAAACTGTTTCACCTACAAACAAACACATGTACATATATTTGTGAGAGTGGAGATTAGAACCCCTACTTATCTAGTTATTTGTACTATAGTGTTACACAGTTATTGCATGTGCTACAGAGCTTATAGGGATGATAGTTGTCCAATGGTACTTCTATTGTGAATGACAGCACCAGATCTTGTGAAGTGAGGCAATGGGAAGTGTACTGCGTGGGAACATTCTCCTAATACTTAAACCTACAGACATGCACACAAAGTCAGGTGATGTGATATTATAACCCCCACCTTACTACTATTACACAGTGGAGCTCACCTTCATGCTGGCATGTGAGACTGGTTATGATCGGCATGCCACTGTCTGCAGCAGGACATCACTCCATGTCATTCAGGGTATCACTGTGTATGACTAACTTTTTGTGTGTTCCCCTGTGTGTCCCCCTCTATCACTGTCTGTCTCTCTCTTCCCCATGTCTATGTGTGTGTAGGCTTGACATTGTTATATTTTGCCCATATATATGTCTATGTATCACATGCAACAGATGCAGATACATCACATATGGGCCACCTGCAGTTAGCTGAGGGTAATCCTGTCTGATGGGTTTATGTAGGGACAGTTAAGGTGCACATAGCTGTCTGTTTGCAAAGACATATATGCACAATAGTTATATAGTCTGATGTGGGTACCAAAATGGCCTGTGATTCTCTAAGTGTAGGAGCATGCCCAGTATGACCTTCTATAGTGAGAGTGGGACTCCATTCCAGAGACAGTTGTACTCTGGTCTGGAGTTGTGTGCTACAGCCACACCTCCATTTGCTAGAGGCACTGGGTTTGTTTAGCAGACATTTTCTGACAGGTCTGAAATCTGACACCGGAATGTATTGCGTCATTTCCTAGTGACAGACATCCTCAGATCATCACAGTGCTTTACCAAAGGAATACAAGATGTATGATGCACAGATCAATATTATGAGCCCAATTATATATGTTCTTGCTCAAAAAGGCCAGTTGAAAGGTATGACTACAGCCAGTTGACTGATTAAGGTGTGTAAACACACAAAAAGTCGGTGATGTGATATTATAACCCCCACCTCAGTACTATTACATAATGGAGCTCACCTTCATGCTGGCACATGCGACTGGTTGCTACTGGTATGTCACTGTCTGCAGCAGGACATCACTCTATTCCATTCAGGGTATCCCTGTGCATGACTCACTCTGTGCGTGTCCCCATGTGTCTCTCTCACTCTCTATTACTGTCAGTCTCTCTCTTCCCCATGTCTATGTGTGTATGCATGCTTGACATATTGTTATATGTTGCACATATACATGTATGTGTATCACATGCAACAGATGCAGATACATCACATATGGGCCACCTACAGCTAGCTGAGTGTAATCCTGTTTGAATTGTTTGTGTAGGGACAGTTAAGGTGCACATAGCTGTCTGTCTGCAAAGACATATATTCACAATACACATATAGATTGCTGTAATGTTAGTAGAGTATTGGCCCTGAGGACCTTATAACCAATGCAGGCAAGAGTGTAGCCCATGTTACGACATGTCAGCACACAGAGCCCCTGTCCAGTAAGGACACAGGTGGAATCACAGGACTGTATTTTGCATTTCCTGTGCACTTATACAGGGAACACATCACTAGGGATATTTAGGTACTTGGCTTGCTGTTGACAGGGACTGTATTCCAAAGATGGGGGAGTGTGTGTTACACGTATCTCTCATACTGACAAGCCGTACTGATATCACAGCCTAGGTTGATGCTGCACCTACAGGGTGATGGAGTGGGCCTTGAGTTACAGATCTGCAACAGTCCCATCAAGACAGGGTCTGGATTGCTTTATATGCCAGACAGGGGTCACCTCAGCAGAGTCTGTATGGAATGGGGTAGAGGGACAATGCTGTTAGGATATCTGTGTAGGGTAGGTGTTTCTGGTTCTGGATAAGGCCTTAGTTTTTGCTAGACCTTGGTGTGTGGAGTTTACATGCTCTGTGGTGTGTATGTTTGTGGAGTTCTCATGTGATTTTGCCTCTGAGGTGTCCATTGTTTGGGTTTTTGTTTTGTTCTGGACCTCCACTTATATGGGTGTGTGTTGTGTATTTGCAGGTGATGTTTACTGACTCCATACACTGCATGGCACCTATGTTACTGCACAATTTGTTCTGGTATGCACATTCTCCATTTGTCTGGCCAGTGGTTCTCCATCCCCTTATGTGCGTCTCCTTGTCCTTCTGTAGTCCAGCCACAGGCTTCACCCACAGCGGCTGCTGTTAAGTATTTATAATTCTGATGTGAGCAGGGTAAATGCCGTATCATCACACACAAGGTTGTGGACTTCACTCCTCTGAGTGTACCTTTTTAGCAAGGTGTCCATCATTGCACCACTCCATTTGCTGTGTTCCTTAGATGGTTTGTGTTTCTATATGTTATTATGATGCTACATGTGCGCCTAGCTGTCATACCTTCTCTGACTGACATCTGCACAGGCCCAGATATGACCGTCAGACACATGGGGACAGGATGTTAATATTCCTCCAAACAGACAGTTGGGAGACCAGTTTGGTAATGGTTTGCTCTTACGGGTATGCCATCTGCTTCTATACGGTCTGCCATTGCTGTTTTGACATGACCATTTCTTGTTTTGCAAATACTTGGAAGGCAAATGCAATGTTAGGACAAGCAGAAGAGATATACAAGGCATACTTGTGCTCCTTTTGTGAAAACCTGTGTTATTTCAGGGGTATGGCTATTGTCCAGTGACATGTTGTCAGTGCTGACACAGAAAGGTGGCAGCCTTTTATAAACTGGCAGTACACTAACCTTCAGGTACCTGCTGTCCTACTAGGCACCATACCTCTCAACTTCTGAGAGCCAGACATCTGGACAAAGCCATAAGGAATTGGGGGACAAAGTCTTAAATATAAGGATCGTTTTTATGTATTGGCCTTACAAACCTAGAAAGATTATTCAATAATAGGTTTAGCATTAGCATATGTTTTTCTATAGGGTATGAAGTCTGACACTACATTATTTTCTGACCCAAGTCTTACATGATTTGCCTATGAATTGCCAGACAGCCACTATTTCATGATCTACAGACCACAAATATGATACAAACCTCTGGACATTCTACAATAGTTCTGTACAGTTGAGAGGTATGGTAGGCACTGTGTAGGTTATTCCAAGCTGTGTACTGTCCATATGTGTGTCCCCCTGTCCATGACCTGTCTAGCTTTCCTGCAGTAACATATATTGACATCTGGACAGTGTGTACAACTCCTACAGTAGGTGTAGCTGACATGCAGAATAGTTGGCACTGCATTTCTTGGAACATGGCCCTGTCAATCACAGTACTGTACCTAGGCCACTACAACAGCCGGGACTAAGTGTTGACTGCATCCTGGCAGCATTAACCACACATATACATAGCTCATTGACTCCTGCATATTGTAAACATGCAACAAAATATCATGTAGATTGGGACAGCCCTGGCAATGTGTACTCTGCTGCTATTTCCTTACAAACATGTTACTGTATTTCTATGGGAATATGGGTATGGGGAGGTCACACCTGTCAACTGTACATATTTGCACAGACTCTGCTGATATTTACTTTACATTTTTGGTTCCATTTAGCATAGTATTTTGCCCTGTCTTGGAGACTAGGGGCATATCCCTAAAGACCACAGGTCATATTGTAATGGTATACATTTGAGTTTCAGACATCTTACCCTTCAGAGCCTTACTGCAACTGCAAGACCTGCTGTACTACCACTGTGTGAGTCTGTAAGGGGTATTTCTTCATTGTCACCATTTGTGGGCCTTTGACAGACATTTCTTTATGGTTTTCTATGGCTGACTTGCTGAGTGAGGCTGAAGGGTGGTATGGGAACCCCGCACTGACATCCATGCCTGTGATCTATGACCCACCAATTAGTCCCCCCCCCCCACATATACCGCAGTGGGATTTGTCATCTTGGGTACTACTGCATAGTGTGGGAAAGCCAGTGTTGGGCAAACATTTCCTGGTGTTGCACATAGCTGTTTGTGCCTGTGGCAGTTGTGAGGACAGTGCTTGAGGGCCTCCTATGTCGGATGCATGCAGTACATTCCTATACATGGTAAGGTACAGGTAGTGTGATGTGTGTGACATCCATTTTACTGTGTGTGATGGTTGGGGAGAGCTGTCAGTCCCTGGGTCCCTACAGTGTTAGTGTGTGTGCTATGTGTTGCCTCTTTGCCAAGGCCAAGACATACTGGCCACACCTCCATCCACCTACAGGAGCTGGCTCAGTGGGTTCCTCCTCCTAGTCCCTCTGTGCCTGTGGTGACCTCGGCAATGGTGGGGGGCTGTTTGGTCCTTCCCCATGCTGTTCCTGCTGCAGCTGTTTCTGCAGGATCACTTTGTGCAGTATGGCACATGCTATGAACATGTGTGCACATGTGGCTGAAGTGTACTGCAGGGCTCCACCAGATATGTCAAGGCAGCGGAACTGTGACTTAAGCATCCCAAAACATGCTGATTCTGGTTTGTGTGTGTGCCTCATTATGACATTTTTGCATGCATGTGTGTGCATTTCTGATGGGTGTCATCATCCACACCTCCAGTGCATAGCCAGCATCCCCTACCAGATGGCCATATGAGGATGTCCCTCCTGGCAAATTCTTGGTACAACTGTGAGGAATGCCAGATGTGGGGAGTTATGATAGCTTCCAGGGCTGCCAGCACACAAATTAATGACAATGCCCTGGGCATTGCACACAACCTGGCAGCTGGAGTGAAAGCCCTTGCAGTTTACATAGACCCTACCCTGTTCCCTGGGTGGTGCTTTGATGTCGATGTGCATGCAGTCTATGGCACCCAGTACCTCCAAGTGGTCTGTTACATGGTGAAAGAGGTGCATATTGCTGGTCCTCTCCTCATGGGTGCTGGGGAAGTAAATGTGCTCGCTGGCATGGCATCCAGAAACTGGTGGAGTAACCTGGATTCAGATACCTGTGAGACCCCTATGATGTCCCCAGTAGGTCTTTGGAAAGTACCTGTAGCTAGCGGCTACACATACCTTGGTATCCAATGGGATGGCTTCCCCTCTGTTGACTGTGGTTCTGAGGTGAGGCTGGCACAGCTTGATGAGTTGCCGACGTATGTCCCTGTCCACCCTGTAGTGCTCTAGTATCTCCAGATCTTGTAGCCCCCGGTAGGTTACCCTGGTTCTGAACACTGTTCTCCCCCTCCTCAGTCTGGGGTAGTTGTCAGCATTATCCTCCTCACCACCCTCTGCATCTAACACATACCGATGTATCAAAGCAAAAGAAGTCCCTAACAGTTTTTTGGTTAACAGTGGTGCAGAGTTTGTGGGAAAAAACAGACTGAATGGTGTTGTGCTGCAGATGCTGCCTGTATGATTGGCGGACTATGATACATTTCACCTGCCAGCTATATTATTTGTACTTATTGCTTTTATTCTGCTATTTCCCTTTTTTTCCCTTCCCATTTCCTGCCCTTTTAAGCTGCAGCCTAAATGTAAACAGTTCTGCTGTTTACGGTTTTTTTTTTGTAAGACCCGGTGCATGCTGTGCAAACCCATTTAGCAAAAGTAAACACTTTTAAAACAGAACTGGCCATCCTCTTGACACGAACATACTCCTCATTTCATGGAATAAGTAATACAGCCTCAGACACACACCCTTACTTAGATAAGCTGAAATGGAAGCTGTGGAGCTCCAATGTGCTTACACCAAGCAAGACACACCCCCTTTTTATGTTAGCTGCTTCTCCTCCTTACATTGCAGCATTATAGCTCCTACATGGTTAGGTGCTGGTGGACATGGTCTCCCATTTTGCTAGTCAGTAAATTTAGCTCATTTGCATACACCACTGCCTTAGTCCTTGTTACACCACTAGACCAGAGCCTTTGTCCTTAGCAACCAGTTTTACCTGGTATTGTTTTGGTTCTGCATGCTACTCACTATAATGGCAAAATGCAGATTTCATTTACATTTTTTTTTTAATTTTTATTTTCTACACAATCTAATTTGTGCGCCACTGTGCTATGGTTAAATGGCTAAAATTGGCCAAAAAAAATAAACTTTTATTTTTATAATTTTGCAATTGTTTTCAATGCCAATCTAAGTGTAATAGTTATAATACATGCTTTACTTTCATCTGTCATACCCCTATTTTGATTTTTGCAGAAATGTACACTGTTAGTAACAGAATACATTTCTGCAATGTTCACTGCTCTGAAACTGATGCCTGCCTGTTTACTGAAATCGCTAATTCACCACATTTGCATGTTTTTTCACCCTCAAATGAGTTAATTAGTATTATTCAGTGGTGTCCATGCCAGAATAGTGTTGGCAGGCTTGTGCATGCCCACAGCCCTGTTTACTGAATCGCTAGGCGACCATATTCCATGCAGGAGCTGCTACACTATTCTGGCATGGTAAGATTGCTTTATTGAATCCCAGAGCTAGTCTTTCCACACAGGATGCTTTCAAAGATTTCTACAGCACAGAGGCTAGATTTGCACCCATTAAAGGAAGAAAGGATAAGAAGTTACTATGCAAATCATATGGTTTATCCTAAAATTCAAAAAATTCAACACTGTATCTTCCCACATGCATACATGCGTGCACAGGGACTTGACTCATACATTTGATAATGAGGTCTACAATGTCATGGATTCCCCTTTAGAGCACACACTGTTGAGACAGTCTGAGAGACTAGCCAACAAGCAGAAGGAGAAAGCAGATTATGTTTTAGTGTGCAAACTGATGAGGAAGGAGAAGAATACAACAGGCAGTGGAAACCAACAACACTGATAACATTACAGGGGCTGAATGATGACTTTGAAACCACACATGAAGCTACTGGTTGTCACAGCATATCGGACTTTTTAAGATTTTTAATTTTACTGAAGTCAGTATTGGCCTGGATCACCATAATTTATTTGTAAAGGGGTTTTCATTTATCCTTTTACTTGGAACAGACATTGCACAAACATTAACTGATTTGAAACTTTTTGTGAGAAAATTGAATTTACAGATGTAACTGGGTAACAATCAAAATAATGGCTCCTATGCAACCATGTTGAAATGTAAGAATGTGTTTAAACTCCCAGATATCCCTTACTAAATGCATTTGAATGGATGTATGAAAAGGACACAAGGCATTTATTAGAGAACAAAAGGGATATGATGTACTATAATTGTACTATAATTTGACAATGAGTGAAGTATTGATATTAAAGGAGTTTGCATCTAAGAAGAATATTAGATGCAAGAAACCTTACAAAGGAGGGGGGATAGTATTTACTGACACAGTTGACTAGATAGGGAGAATGTCTGTAATGTTTGCGGACACTAGTGCCTACAGATTGTTTCCATTAATGAGATCAGCACAGCTTACAGCACTATTTGCATCTTGAAGAGTTGATGTATGAAATTATTACTGTTGAATTAGCTGATTTTTTAAAAAGTGGAACACCTTGTTATACCCAATATATTACGTTAACACTCTACTTCATCCTATAGTTTCTGCATAGGGTTCCACTGTGGAATGAATTCCTAAATATATTGATTTTAAGTTAAAAATCTATTTTTGAATATTGATTGTATTACAAAGGATTCATGGGACTCTATAGAGGTTGGTCGATCCTGATTGCCTTTTTGTTACACTTGATACAAAGAGTTTGTTTTCAGTTTTCCAAGATGAGGAGGGTAACACGTGGTTCAACAATGTGGTTATAAAATATGATGAATTTTATTAAAGTTAAATTTTTGATTAAAAAAAATAGACAACACATACTATGAAGGTAATTGGAAGAACTACCTGCTCCATAAAGAAATAATTTAGCAAATAAGGGCCGATGCATCCAATACACTTGGTCTTCATGACATTGTGTCTATATGTCTTGTTCTGATGATGTCATGAACATAGCAAGGATGAAATTGCTCAATTTTGGGCATATATTAATAAAATTTGTTTGCACAAGTTGTTCAAGTTTTTCATATAGGATCCATTCAGTTTTTAAGAAAACTATACTTGTTTTAATATCAGCCCTGAGGTGTCCAGCAGCTGTAAATTCCAAGGCTGACTCCTTAATTTCATAGACTATTTTGTTTGTACAAACACTTGTTTTTTTCTAATGCTAAGGTACTCTGAAGATAGAATTTTCTATGATGCAAAGTTTGCAAAGTTCACAAAATATTTCTGCACTAACAGACACCCTTTTTGTGTTAGAAAACATAAATTAGTCTGATGACAGTTGTGGCATACTTGAAGGTAAAAGACTGTAAAAAACACAGCCATTGCCTCTGTGGATTGGACACAGAACTATTCCTCATAATGAGAAATGTTATGCTCAAATGACTGAGAATGACTATGTACTCCTGAAGGGTGACTCTGGTATGTCTGACACTTGTTTTTTCAAGTTAGTAGCCACATGTAAGAGCAGGATATTTATTTGTTCAATAAAGGGTAGGCTTTAAAGAAGCAACACTAGAACTTATCTGAGAAAGGACAGACTTGAATTTGCTGTTATGAAATATCAAGGCAAAAAAAGGATCTCAGATATGAAAGTGGGGTGCCAGTTGGGAGCAAATGACCAACATTCTGTATTTCACAATTAGCTGTACCAATTATGTGTGATACTAAGTAGTTCTGGCAAAAGGAGGCAGTAGCTCTGGAAAACACTGCCAACCAGACATAAAAGAATACCTTATGAATATTAGGCCAAGGGCAATCATGTCAAAGTAACAGTCTTTTGGTTTTAATAAATGAGCTCATTAAAAGCATTATTAAAAAGTATTCTGGCTCACAAATAAAATAAAATGAAGGAAAAGTTTGACACAGAACTAATAAGAACTGTAAGGGAAAACAAAAGGAGAAGCTAGATAACTGACAGCCAAAGAAGAAATTAACAGGAAAGGCAGGCATAAAGAAGCAGACAAACATGAGGATAATATCACTGGTTAAGTCACAAAGGGAAATATATAAGGAAGCAAACAAAAGCATCATAATGAACATTTAGGTTAAAAATAGATGTGGTTGACAAGAAATAATTATAGGCATGGATTCTAAATACTCTGCAGTATTAACAAAGGAAAATACATAAGATTAATCATATTAATCATTTCTGATTAGCAGAAGTTAAGTGGATCAGAAGAATAATCCCAGTCCTTTGAGAGGAAAAATAATAGGCAAGGCATAAAGAAAAATAAGATAGCAAAATAATCACAGTAGAATTATTACAGAACTGAGACATGAACTGGTAATATAAAATAATAAATTATCGGAGTTGTCCCATATTTTCTCCACTTTTTGATGACTGTCTTCACTGTGTTTCATGGTATGTCCAATGTTGTGGAAACTTTTTCTTGTACCCTTCTCCTGACTGATGACAATGAGATCCCGTTGATGGTTTGTAAGCTGTCTGTGAACCATGGCTTTTGCTGTAGCTGACAACTGAGTAAATGTAGGAAAAATCCTATTAGGACAGCTGAACTTTATTTGGGGTTAGTCAGAGTCTCTACAATCGATGGCAGGTGTGTACCCAAGAAGACTGAATGCTGTAATTAAATCAAAACATGCTTCAACAAAGTATTAGTTTAAGGGTGTGCACACACACACGTGCAACCAGCTTATCGTATGTTTTTTATTTTTTATATTTTTCCCCTAACAGATTTGTTTGTTTTTCAATTGAATTGTGTAGGATATAGGTCACATTAAAGGTAGGAAAAGTTTTGAAATAATTTATTGTGGTCTCTTTTATCACAAAAAACTGGCATTTTAACAGGGGTGTGTACACTTTGTATATCCACTGTATGTGGCAAAGCAGTGACAGCTGAAACATGAATCTTATGATCTGAATGGATGCCTTGAATGGAATTACTCAGTTTGTTAAAATACCAAATGAAAAATTAATAATGGTAATACACTAAAAGTAATCATTTCAATATGCTGAGAAAAGGCCATTATTTACTAAGACAAAACATTTAAAAAGAAGCATAAAAAAATGACCAACACTCAAAACCTTGCATCAGAAACTGTACAAATCCTTCAACTATTAAAACTAGAAGACGTGAAGAAATACAAAACCCCCATGTCTTCCAGAAAAAGAGCTTTGAATAGGCAGTTATGTTGTATATGTGTACTAATTGAGCAATAAATTGATTACTTTTTCATTACAAGCAGATGCATAATGCAATATATTTGCTTGTGGAATCTTATCTTTATCTCTTTGCTGATTATTGACTAACAGCAACAAAGGGCAATACTACCAAAATAAAACATAAACTAAAAAAAAATGAACATTAAAACTTGTTCTACATGATGCAAGCCCATCACACATTGACATCTCCTATTACTTTAGACACTCACTTCCACAGAATACTCAGTCAAGCCTTTTAAAGAATCAAGGAATTACAATTTACATGAATGATTTTTCCCATCCAATACATTTTGTTTCATTGTAGCCAATCAAGAATGGTCAAATAATGTAGATTTATTCACTGTTATATGATGTCATGATCCAAATTGTGATGTTATAACAATTTATATTCATCACCTACACTTTTCTAGAGATCAACTCATATACCTCAAAATCAGCCATTTGAAATGTAATGTGGTCTAATTACTAAAACACTCAAAGTCAGAGAAATACTGAAATCTGGGATCTGGAGGCTAGGATACAAGTTGTCTACCTGATGTTCAGCCCATTATGAGCCCGTGGACCTATTTCTAATCACCATAGAGAAAGAACAGTTTTGCATCCCTTCTTGGAGGAAAAATGTGGTAAGATCTATTACTTAACTTCCAGTCGTGCATCTCTTGTTTATCTAAAGACTACTGCTATAGTTAGCTGCTACAATGTTGTGAAGGAATCATGTTGGCATCAGATTTGTGATTTGTTGATTCCAGAAGAATAAAGATAAACAAATGAACTAAAATATACAGTATGGGGCAATCATACAAAAAGCACTTTATGCATCTAGTCATCCTGTCTGCCAACTCATTGCATAAGATACATATAACAAGAAAAGTACCAGCTGACTTTCTCCTCACCTGTTTTGTGAATTGACCAAGTTTCAAACAGTTCTGAACTGCATAGTCTTTTATGATCTCCTTTACTGACGATAGTTCTTCAAGAATACTATACGAGTCAGGTACTGCTATTTCTAAGAGAATATATTCACAAAAAGAAGCATACTCGTGCCTATTCACTAAAGGTCACAAAAAAAAATGTTAAAACCAAACCAAATGACCAGTCCATCGTTAGTTGGAAATACTGCATTCAAAACAAAAAAAAACCTCTAACTTGTGGAAAAAATACATTTATTAATATAAACTCAAAGTGGAGCACTTTTGTAGCTGCTATGTTTGGGACTTCACCAGAATAATATTTAATCACATCAAACCTTAAATAACACTGTATACATCACAAATTACTTACTGTATGTCACCACTTCCCTAAAGGTGCAGTAACTCCTACTTAAAAATCTGTTAAAATACATTTTAATTATCAAACGAAAAAAATGAAAAAAATGGAAAATGAAACTAACAATAAAGCATTAATGATATATCCACAAAAGAAACTTAAAATTTCATCTGCTCTCCTTCTTAGTTCATTACTTAAACATGCACCTAAGGGGTTAAGGATTTAAAAGTATCTCCAAGGAATTGAGGAGAATACTCCTTTCCCTATGGAGTTGGGGGAATTGTTTGACAAATTGGGTGTAGAGTTAACCTGGTTGGTTATGAAGGAGAATGACAGATGAACAGCTAATTTGAAGACTGAGATCATGTATTTAGCCATTACTATTACTGAAGATCTAACCCAGGAGTCAATAAACACTGTGCTGGAATAGTGTTATTCCTGCATGTACTGAACTGTCAGTTTCAGCATAGCTGTAACAGCAATGCGCTTTGCATAATCATGAAGGCACGCTACTGCTTGGCGTTACGAACACTACTGAGTGCATGGAGTGTGTTTAAGTAATGCACGCACATCTAATACACGCCCTGCACTCTCAAACTTTTTAAATGCTTTTCAGTGTTCATGGACACTGAAAGCAAATAAAATAGTTGAACAGTGTCTGCGGACACTGAAATAGCTAGGAGAGCAATAAATAAATGCAGGGGGGTGTGTGACAGGTACTGTCACACAACCCTTGTTTTATCAAAGTGCCATACAGCACTTAAGTGCTTTCAGTGTCTGTAGAATCTGAAAGCATGAATTTTAGATAGGAAGCAATGCAGGGTGTGGGTGTGACAGGTACAAAGTCCCAAAAATAGGACATTCTTTAAATATTGCTGATACAAACTTGGAAAGTTGATAGAATAACAGGTTTTGAAATAGTATGGATTTACTGGAGGGTACGAAATCTGAAACTCAAATGCTGTCATTATTTTCTGACAAACCCAGAGAGTCATTTGCCAGTGATATGCTAAAAAGCCACAATCATGTGAGAAATTAACCAAAAGTATGAGGCAAAAATCTGGACGGTTTCAAACATCTGTACAGTTGAAAGGTATGCTGCATCATATTTTTGGTGTGTTCCCCCAAATATCTGTTCCTACCTGGCAAATAGCAGAGGATTGAGTCATTAAATAATGACAAACATTTGAGTTTAAGACTCCACATCCATCTGAAAAGTCATGCTAATGCAAAACCTATTCTATTAAATTTCTAAGTTTGTAAAAAAATATTTAATGTGTCACCTTACAATTGTCCTTACTGTGACTGACAAGGATTATTGATACATGTAAATAATGTCATTTTATTACTTTTCATTTTTTTCCCATTCTAAAGTGTGTTTAAGTGTAGCTGAGAAGATGTGTGTGTTATTGCCCTCTGCTCAGCATTGCTTAAACATCTCATAGCAGCTAAATACAAATGTATAGCTAAATTCCTAATGATGAGATAACATAGTGGTTAGAGTCCCAGCTTTGCATGCAGGCATTCATGTTTTGAGTACCAAGACAGGTGCATTATTTTAACATGGGAAAACATTGTTCAAGTAATTTATTTTATGCTAAATTATGTAGTAAGTGATATTTGTCACCCAGGGTAGTGTAGCTGGTCCAAAATGGAAGTGTGAGTGTATATAACTTGTGAAATCACCCATGTATACACAAGTGTCCTATAATATAGTCACATGCCAAGGCAATGTAATGAAAGCACATAGGGAGATGCCATATAAAGTAACTCATATACACTTAATATCTCAGTAATGATGAATCTACAATCCTGATCATTTTTTAAATGAAAACTGAGCAATGCTAAGCAGTGCTCAGCTATGCTTCACCAGTTTAAGCATTGCTTAGATGTAAATTCTAAGCAGCAGTTAGCCCAGCTAAGCAGACTTGCACATTGCTAAGCAGTGCTCAGCATTTACCCCTTAACCATCTCTTAACATCCCTTGACTTCGTGCAAAACCATGCAAACCTGCTTACAACTGCTTAAAAGTGCTTTAATCACTCTATCTCCATTAACCCTTATTCTGCCCAGCAACAAAATAATCAGCGCTAAGTCTCAAACCCAGGACACTGTGTACTATAACCACAGGAAAGTAGCACAACACTATCTAAGCTGGGAGGATTTGTAAAGCTTTTACAAACATATCATGCATTATGGTCATTTAACATTGATGAAAAAAAGACATCACTACTAAGCCTTGAACCCAGGACCGTGTGCACTACAATTAAAGCAACATATCTCTACACCATCTGAGCTGTGAAAATCTGTAATGTTTTTACAAACATATTATGCACTACAGTCATTTAACATAAGGGAAAAAATACATATCTGCAGTACTCTCATATACATATATATGTATATATAAATACATTTATTATATATATATATATATATATATATATATATATATATATATATATATATTACATATATATATATATAGTTATATATAAAAAGTCGAAGAAATGGAGCTGTATACTGACTTTAAAACGACCTATTTATTTTAAGCGCTTTCGGAAAGTTTATTTAACACAACACTTTGAACAGTTTGACAACAGCATTAATGGGACCATTCAGAGTTCCATGAAAGGTTCGCAAATAGAGGGATTCAACAGTAGCAATAACATTACTATTCAGCGACCTGCTGGTGGAAGAGTTGGAACTAACCTGAGCTCTGGGCTAAACGCAGGGAACATCTCTTCTTCGGCCTCCAGCATTCCAGCTGGTCAACGGCCAGTGGAGTCACAACCTGGTCCATCGATCCAAGATAATGGGACAATACAAAATAAAAATAGCACGCTCCCTTCTATTAACAATTAACAATTTCTTGAGTAGAAGGGATTTTTTTCAAAATAACCATGTGGAAGAAGGAGAACCACTGCAGAACCAAGAAGGTATGAACACTGACATCACTGCCCTCATTAGTGAGTTTGATTATAAATTATTTAAATGTAGAAAATGTCAATTAGAGGTTGCTTACTTAGAAGAATGCCTTGATAAAAAGATTGTTCCTAAAGGCCTGAGGCAATGGAGGTTTCTGGTGGGGTTAATTAACGGTTCGGACTTTCATAGCCGTCTATTGGAACTTTTTGATAGACAAGGATTTGACTTTATGCAAGCACTAATTGGGCACTACATGGAACAAGTCGAAGATTATAAACAGAATTTAGAAATATTAGAACATGACATTAAAAATAATCATGATTTTCCTAGGTATAAATACGATTACACACGTATTTTTACCAGTATTGAAGCTACCATGATACAGTTATCCAATAATAATAAAAAGAAAATCAGTAGGGACTTGTTCCAATATGCTAATAATAAGGCATACCCACTACCACCATCCATTTCTCAAGCTAGTTTTGGGTCCAAGAGTACAAACAACATGGACAAGGGAGGTGGTAGTGGGGGGTGTGGGAATTCATCAAACCATCTGAATATTCCTTTGCAACAAGAACACGATGATCACCATCAAGACTGTACTGGTGATGGATTTATCAATAACCAGAATCAATCCAATAACAATAACATTTTCAACCATGTGGAAAATATAAATATGCAAATTAGCAGTAATAACCAGAATAATGTGCATGAGAGGCAGAAAGCCCAGGGTTTTGGGCAAGGACAGAGTTCCAATCATAGGAACTTGAGGTCGAACAGGAACCAGACCACTACGACGAGCAAGCGGAATCAGAGGAGGAGGTAGTTCCATCCTTAATCCCTCCGACCATCGTGTACAGCAGTGAAGGGGACTTTAAAGTTTACAATTACACCTCTTTTTGCATAGACCAAAGTATGTGTGACTTTTTCTCTAAAGGCCTTACCTTTGTCCCGGATTCACATTTTGATATTGTTAAAACAATCGTGGACCTTAAATTGTTTGTACGTAAACTAAATCTTAAAATTTTGTTCGGAGAAAGATCCGCTTTAGTTAACCCCTTTAGAATTGCTAGCCTTTTCAATCCACCATTGGTGGAGAACTTAAAGGCTTTTGAAACAGCTTGTGAGTTAGATTTGAGATATTTAGCCTCTATGAGAAGCCATACTAAGGGGGTTAAACTTAACATTACTACCCAACAAAGAGATTTAATTAAGATTTTGAGGGAATGTAACATTAGGGTTATGAAACCCGACAAAGGTAGCGGCCTAATTTTTATGGACCATTATATGTATGTTAACAAGTTGCTAACTCATTTGGAACTAGGTCCATATCAGGAGATCAGTATTAATGAAATCAATACAGCATATGGTAGAATTAGAGGTATTTTGGAAGATCTTTTTCTAGAAAATTATATTGACAGCGATCTATATAGATATCTAAGTATTATAGCACCTAAGTTATCAGCATTTTTTGGGGCTCCAAAAATACATAAGTCTGTAACTACAGCACCTTTTAGACCTATAGTGGACGGGAGGGGTTCGATTTTAAGTGCCTGTGCTAAATACATAGATAGCCTTCTCAAACCATTTATCGAAAAGGAGCCACAGATTTGTAAGGACTCCTGGAGCTTCCTTAGTGAGATCAATAAAGTCCCATTCAACCCTGACCATTTACTTTTAACCATTGATGTAAAGGATCTTTATACCGTGATTCTACATAAGGTAGGATTGGAATGGATTAGGGAGTTCCTTTTAGTTAGGAAAGTGAGTGATAACATCATATATTTGGTAGAAACGCTTTTAGAGAAAGTACTCACCTCTAATTTCTTTGGATTTGAAGGTCGCACATACCTACAGACCTCAGGGGTGGCGATGGGTTCACCTTGTGGGGGGTCCTATCCAAATTGTATTATGGCACAATGGGAAAATACATTATTATTTCAGGATCCTATGTTTAGTAGTCAGGTCGCCTGGTATACTAGATACCAGGATGACATGTTCTTGTTATGGAAGGGGAGCTCTGATGATATTCCCTTATTTATTTCAACAATCTCAAAAATGACTAATTTCTTGGAGTTTACCTTTGAAGTTCATGACACTCAGATAAGTTTTTTGGACATTTGGTTGCATAAAGATAAGTTGCATCATAGATTTAAGAGTAGTATTTTTAGAAAACCTACGTATTCTAATGGTTTTTTACACTATTCTAGCTGTCACCCGTACCATCAAAAGAAAGCGGTTATTAAGGGACAGATGGTACGGGCAGCTAGGATGGTAACGGACGAAGGAGATTTTTTAGCAGAATGTAAAAACCTTAGTGATATGTTTTGCAATAGAGGATATCCACTCAATTTAATTAAGGAGATTACAATAGAAGTGGTACATAAGCGTAATACTGGACATTTTAGTCCTATTTTAGGTGGACAAATTCCCATTCAATCAATCGAGACAGGTGAGAGTAGCCATGATAGGACCACCACCAGCCAATCAAAATTTAATTCAAGGTTCTTATGTACTTTTTCGATAGACCATCATTTTATTAGAAACATTTTATGTAAAAATTGGATGTTACTCTTGGATGATAAAACGATACATAAAATGTTTGGGGCAAAACCAGAGATTACGTTTAGAAGGGGAGTGAACTTAAAAACCCTTTTGGAGGCTGGGAGATCTAGACCAAAAACACAGACTTCAGGTATGAGGACATGTGGATCCTGTCGACAGTGTAAGTTCATCAAGGAGGGATCCACTATTAAAATCAATAATGTCGAATATAAAATAAGGGGCAAACATAACTGTCAAACTAAAGCAGTGGTTTATGTGGAAAGCTGTTTAGCATGCCAGGCTTTCTATATTGGAAAGACCGAGCGTAAATTGAAGCAACGAATTTACGAGCATGCTTATGCCATTTCTAAAAAGGAATCTACAAATTCCTTAGCCAGCCACATTTTAGAATGCTCAGACCATCAATTTAGGTTTACAGTGCTTAAACAGGTCAACGATGATCCCAATAGGGGGCCATGGCAAATTCTTCTTGAAAAAGAGGAACTTTTTTGGCAAATTAAAACTGCTGCTTGCTTTTATCCAGGGTTGAACGAACATATTTCTATCAACTGCGTTTTAAAACACTTGGCCTTGAAAAGATAATTTAAGTAGGAACATTAATAGGTGCTACATTGGATAGTTTTCGTTATTTAATTAATAAAAAATTCTTTTCTAGGTGAAAAGATATATTTAGTTCACCGATGGTACATTTTATTGGAACTTGGATTGGATTAAAATAAATAGTTCCTATTGGGATAGTCAGAAATATTAACGTAGAACAGAGGGTTCATGGGTTGACGCGTTACACGAATTATATGGAAGGGCGTCTTTAGTTTTAACTTTAGTTTTAGTTTTAGGTTTAGGTTAGGTAAGGTATTCATTGTAGCTGTTGTAGAACTTAATAAGCTTGTAGTGGTTTTGTTTTGTTTTATTTTAACTTAACTTTTTGGAGTTTTTTAGAAAAACAAAGTTCTGATGTTTATAGGCTCATTATTTAAATATATGGCATTGTATATTTAAAGTTCTTGTATATAAAGATGATATGGGATTTTATTTTGAAACCGTGAGAACTTGTTTTGCCAAACCTGATTGACAATTGGTGGTTTTCATTTAATACATCACATGACTTATTTAAGAGTTTTTAAATGATGGAGTGTTTGCTTGATGTGTTTTGTTTCTGAGGAAGGAAAGATACTAAACTTTCCGAAAGCGCTTAAAATAAATAGGTCGTTTTAAAGTCAGTATACGGCTCCGTTACTTCGACTCTTTGTGTTTTCAACAGTTTGTGGAGTCTTTTTTGTTTCATAGTTATATATAAAAAAACAACATCTTACTGCAAGACATATTCAAAAAGCCTGACAGAGTGGGGAGATAAATGGAAAACAATAGTGACATATTTGAAATATGGCTGTTATATGCATAGAAGTCTGCTTGGTTTCATTTAACATATATTTTCTGAACGATTCCAGGTCTGGAAAACAAATGATTGTCATTACTTACTGATGTCAGTCCTCACATCATCCCAGTGATTTGTCAGAAACCCACAACTGTTATGGGGAGCAGACCAAACATATGAACCACACATATGGACAGTGTCTAGACATCTGGACAGTGGAGAGGTACGACTGCAGTCATGTAACAGAATATAAAAAAACAGAGCTGCCAACCATTTCACCCAGCACCTTCTCAACCACAGTAAGACCAACACACCACTACCTCAAATCAGCTCTAGGGAATTACCCATGTATTTGCAAATATATCATGCACCACAGGGATGTAACTGTAGGGAAAAGCAGACATCGGTGATACCCCAAATGAACTCTAGAGTATAACAAATGTTTGAACAAACATATCCTGATTGCCAGTCACACACTACACCAACATATACTGCTCCAAATCACAGTCTACTTGGAATCCTGAGGTGCTACAGGACATTTCTCAGTCTGCCCCTAAAACCTATATACCTGATAGAACAACAGCAACTATAACAGCATGCACAGTCAGATAGAAAAGGATATATGGCACTCACATCTGCTAATCTCCCTACTCAGCCCAACAAACATTTACACACAACACTGCTACATAATCTTAACAGTCTGTTAAAAATTGCCAGACATAGATAACTCTCAACTGTACAGATTTCCACAGACTGTCCAGGGAGTGGGACCATATTTATGGCCACAGCCGCATACCCCTTCCAGGAGTCTGCCAAGTCACTATGATGATATCAGGAGTGAAGTCACTAAATAATGATATACCATACCTCTGACCCTCTTATGAAAGACATCAGGACAAAGCCTAACATACTTGGGTGACAGGGGGCTGAAAAGAGGGACATATCTCGTATAATGGTGTTACAAACTGAAACAGTTGCTGGTGTTACAGGGTTTATTGTAACATAACATCCCTGATGGATATGATGTCTGAAACACAAATGGAAGTCAACATTTATGGACTATCCTCCTCACATTATCCTACTCATTTCGCAATAACAGAAATCTGAGGAGCACACTAAACATAGCAGGAGAACCTCTGGGCAGTCTGGGGACATCTGGACAGCTGAGAGGTATGTCAGAGACATATCACTGTCAGATGTTAAGTCACACAGAAAATGTATGTCCAGACAAACCTTGTTAATCTAGCAATCTTCTATGTGTATAACTGCAATACTTACAATCCGTACCCAATTCTGGAACTTTGCCCCCATATTGTTGGGCTGTCTCCACATTACTTTTTCTGAGAGGTATTTCCACCTACCACCTATCTGTAGTCCCCATACCTCCATAATGTCATCCTCACATGCAAGGAAAAGGGGCAAGGCCCACATGAATGACAATTATAGCACTGTGTTGCTATGGCATTGGCTAATGAAAATACAACACAGCTGCTCTGGATGCAAGTAGCAAGTGGGAGACACCAATAGGTGCACAGGCTATCACCTGGTCATGAGCATTACCTACAAAAGGCAAGCTGCTGCCTATGCAACACAAGTCTGAACCCTTCTACATAAAGACAGACTGCGACTACACAAACCTACACAGTCGCTTTAGTCTAAGGAAACTCTTCAGCACTATATCAGGTATGTCAATCACTTAAACTTGTAATGGAATGCTGAAGGGAGGATGCAATAATGTCAAATAGGATGTTAAACACTAGGTTACGACAAGACCTGCTGGACTCACATGCTGCTGTCAGGCATCTATGGCCAATCCTGCTGGCCCTGTCTGCTGTGACACAGATAACAGCTCTGGCCCATAAGTCACCCCAGCAAAAGTCAGCTCATGTATGACTACTACTGGAATGTCCATTGTCTGATATTAATTGTGACACTGCTAAGCCAGCTACCTGTGATGTTGTAAATATCCTTGTCACCTGTGAATGCTACTGTGATACATATGCTTGTCTTACAAATGTAGGAGACTTATATAACGTATGTGCATAGTAAACAACAGGCACAGAAGTGAGTGTTAAACTGTATGTTATATACTGGTCCATACCAGTCAACTGTCCAGAGTTTTACAGAGTTTTACAGACTGAGCATGTTTGCCTCATATTTGCAGTCAATGCCTGTCAAAGGAAAAAAATGTCAAAGACCAATACACGTAAGGTTCAGTTAAGGCACATTTAATAACTTGCTGCAAGGAGAGAAAAACATGCAAATACAGGATTTTGCCTAACTATTAACAGGAAGTATGCTATTCTTATACTATTCTACAAGGCATGGCCTTCTATGGCTAAAGTAATTAAACACAACTTTCAGTATTGTTTTACAGCAGATGTTACTTAGATTTTCTGCTGACATGACTGGATTTATGAAAAACATTTTGAGAAAAACAACCTGGCCTTGGTGGGCCCTAGACCGTTACAAGCTTCTATTGTATAGTTTTAATACATGTGTTACATTTCAAGGTACTTCTCTAACTTAGGCACAAGCAAATGCTGATTGCAGTTCATATTTTCAAGCAGTCTTTGTTCTGATTATCTATAGCTTCTGCAGCTGTGTGTTTTCTCACAGCACAAGCAGAACTCCTTGTCTAAGTCTCATAACGTTAATATTGTTCTATTCATTATTTTCCTGACACAAGCAGAACTTATCTGCTTTCCTGTAAATTTCCAAAGCATAAGCAATAGCTGTGCATATTTTCATGACAATACAAGGCTAGAAAGCTTCTGCAATTTGTACAGATTTTATGCAGTGTGAAATAGAATAAATGTGTTAACCCTTTTCAAGCCTTAAATGCACTAAGCATATTACTAATACATACACAAATACATGTTTTTCTGACATTTCCCCCCTTTTAATACTTTTATTCTACTTTCAAAATAAGCATAAACAGTTTTTTTCTTCCCCTAACCTCTTCCAACTCAGGATTTGCAGTTAAGAGAGTCATTCAGTTTAAACTTATGAAAGCATTTCAGTTTTTCAATAGTTCTTCAAACTCAGCACTTTGATATAAGGTTTCAGAAACTGACATGTCTATAAGGTCTTTAATCAGTCTTTTCATGCAGGGGATGCCACAGCAAACACATAGTCCCAATAGGAACATTCCTACACAAATGGCGGTCAGGATGTTCATTAGGATAGTACCCCACCCCCCAAACCATTTCTGGAAAAAGTCCATCAGCGGGTTTAGTCCTGGTTTGGTCATGTCCGACACTTGCTGAATTACCTCAAGGTGATTGTCTATCTCGTGTTTATGGTCAGGAATATACGATCAGCACTCCTCCTGGATTAAAGCGCAAGTACCACCTCTCACCGCTAGGGTGAATTTGAGAGCCATGCGGTTTTGAAGCACTACAGTTCTCGTGGCATTCAGTTCATCAGTCACCAATTCAAAAGCGGAAAAAGTTGCATTGCTCATTACTTCAAGAAGTTTAGACAGTTTTCTCAGCTCCCAGATCGCTTTTACTGCTCCATATGCTGGTGATATGCCTGCCCATAATATAACACTGTCACTCAAGTCCATGTGTGTCAGTTTATCACTTATAGAATGATGGTTTTTCCAGCGTGCATTGATTTGCCCCACTGGATTTTCAAGTTTCTTAACAGGTTTCTTGACGACCTCTCGGACATTCCGAATTTTTCCTCAAGGTAAAACTGCAGTGTGTCGTATGGCCAGAACCAGGTAGCCCAAAAAACAACTGCCAGGCCAATTCTCAGGTAACCACTTGTATACCTTTCTGCCACATATGAAATAACAGTCCTCTACTTTAGTAGTAACTTTGCTATGAATAAACACTTGCCCTGCATGATACATTTTTCTATCAATTATAGACAGTTGTTTATAAAGAACAGAATTATGTTTTACTTCATCAATTGTTTTATGCATCAATTCAAGAAATGAATCATAGTTTGTATTACAATAAGAACCTGCATTGTTAGCTTTAGTGTAACATTTATAAGGAACAGTCACATTGCAATTGCTCCAACCCACCTGAACAGTATCATTTTTATAAAAACACACAGTTCCCTTTTGTGGAACAGACAAGTGCAATGCTATTTTATCTTGTGATGTAATGGCTGAGGTATCATAAATCATGTTTTCCCAGGTCTTGTTGACCCCTAGGGGGACTGCAGTCATTAATATTCACCCGTATGCTGTCGGCAAAGTTGTGCAAATCCAGCAATTTGAAGCATTTAAAGTCTCAGCTTACACATATTCAATTGCCTGGTAAGTGTTGAAGTTTGGGTGCCAGTTTATGAGTAACGCTTCATGTTTATTCAGTTCAGTTTGTGTGGCTGGAAAAAGGAATGGCCAGATTATTGTCACTAGTACAGTTAACAGGATGATTATGCAATACTTCTGAGGAAATGGTTGTTCTGCATTCCTTTTTTTTTCCTAGATTCTATCAATTTTGCTCTTGACATGTGACAAGATTTTTGTTCAGTTCAAAGTTCTTAACTAGTTTGCAGTGCATCAGGTGGATCCACAAGGCACGCTCTGTGATCTTGACTGCAGTGGGTGTTGACAGAAGCACTTGATATGGACCCTCCCACTTTGGTGATGTCCAATTCTTTTTCTTTATTGTCTTAACCCAGATCCAGGTACCTGGGGCCACTGCCACTTCTGATGGTCTGGTTTGTTCTTTATCTGAAACAGAATTTGACTGCAACAGATGTTTAGAATTTAACAAATTTCTCATGTACTCTGCTAGTGTACAGTTGGCTTCCTGGTCTGTGGGCATGAGAGGTTTCCATTGAGGTATATAATAAGCCCTTCCAAATAGTTTTGCAAAAGGAGTCAATCCTTTTGCATTCGGAACAGTTCTCATGCTCAACAGTGCCAGGGGCAGACAGTACCCCCAATTTCTCTGTGTTTCTTCTAATAACTTCCTTAGCTTACTCTTTATAATCCCATTATGCCTCTCTACTAACCCTGCAGATTACTAAAATGTTTATTTAACTGTTGTATGGTTTGGTTCACAAAGTGTGTACCGTTGTCACTGTAGATCCTTTCCGGAATGCCAAATCTAGGGATGATTTCTTTAACGAGAATTTTTGTTACGGTAGCCGCATCTGGATTTTTAGTCAGAAAGGCTTCCACCCATCTGGAAAACATATCTACAATGACAAGACAATATTTCTTATTTTCACATTTGTTCAATTCTATGAAATCCATACAGATAGTATGAAACAGATACGGTGGTGTAGGAAAACTCCCTTGCTTGGTCTTTAATGCCCGTTGTGCATGATGTTTATTACAAACATGGCACATTAAACAGAATTTTTTAGAGTAATTTAAGAATCCATATGTCGTGAACACTCAGTTCACCAGCTGTACCATCCCCCCTGTTGAGACATGGCATTGCCCATGGCTCAACAAAGCTGCATATCTAAACAAATTAGATGGTAATATCGGTTTCCCTTCTTTAGAGATGTACAGCCCCTTTTTGAGAATTGCTCCTCGTTTTACCCATCTTTGTTTTTTAGCCTGCGTAGTAAGTGTCTGCATTGTCTTTAGCATTTCTAAGTCTAAAATCTCAGAGGGTTGTAATTCCTCATTCAAAAGCTATACTTCTGAAGCTGCCTGCTTTGCAGCTGTATCAGCTCTCGCATTACCTTTTGAAATCCTATCCTGTTGCTTGGTATGAGCTGTGCATTTACAAATAGCTACTTTCTGAGGTAACTGAATAGATTCTAAAAGATCTAAAATAAACTGTGCATGATTGATTGGTTTGCCAGTAGATGTTATCATTCCTCGATTTTTCCACTGTTGCACAAAAACATGTACAGTAGAAAAAGCGTACTGGCTGTCAGTAAAAATGTTCACACATTTACCCTTTGCTAAGGTACATGCCCGTGTCAAGGCAATCAATTCTGCTGCTTGTGCAGATAAATTGTGTGGTAAGGGTTTCGCTTCTATAATCTCAGTATCAGAAACTACTGCATATCCTACTAGGTTCTGTCCTGCAGGAACCCTTTTGCACGAGCCATCCACGTAGTATGTCACCTCGGCATCATCCAAGGGGACATCCGTAAGATCTTTTCTAGGCAATGTCTTTTGCTCAATCACCTGCAGGCAACTGTGCGGTGTCTCCAGGGGTTGGGAGCAAGGTAGAAGGGTTCAAAGTCGTGCATCGTTCAATTGTCATACGAGGTTGACTCAACAATATAGTCATACAGGAAAGATGCCTAGCAGGGGAAAGATATGCTACCTTCTCTTGCAGTAAAATAATTCCGACTGCATGAGGCACTGCCAATGTGAGAGGGTGGAACAAAACAACTGAGGCCGAAGCCTGTACTGCCATTGCAGCTGCAACTACTGCTTGTACACAGTGGGTTAAAGACCGTGCCACTGGGTCTAGTTGTGATGAATAAGAAGCAATAGGGCATTGCTTGTCCCCATGCTGCTGTGTTAACACGGATGTCATATAACCTTGCTTACAATCTACAGTTTGGAAAAAACATTTATGATAGTTTGGTAAGCCTAAAACTAATGAGGATGCTATTAACTGTTTCAGTTTGCAGAAAGCAGATTCTGCTTCTGGTGTCCATTGTAACAAATCCTGTGCTGCCATAGGCTTTTTATATATCAGGTTAGTCAGTGGTGCAGATTCCAAGGCGTAGTTTGGAACTCAGCTTCGGCAAAAATTAGTCGTACCCAGGAAGGACATAATTTCCTTCTTGGTAGTGGGTTTTGGTGCTTGTAAAATCGCTACTTTTCTGTCCTCATCTAATGTCCTACCCTCTTCGGATATTACATATCCTAAGTATTTAACTTTTCTCCAAAGCTGCAGTTTATTTTTGTTTACTTTATGTCCTTCAGTGGCTAAAAATTGTAATAGCGCTATGGTATCATCTTTGCAATCTTGCTGGGTGGTGGCCACCAGCAGGATATCATCAACATAAAGTAAAATCTGACTACCTCTTGGTGGGGTAAATCCCGCCAAGTTGCTTGCCATTTCTTGTGAGAATATTGTCGGACTTTCACAATATCCCTGTGGTAGTCGTGTATATGTATACCTTTTCCCCTGAAATGTTTATGCAAACCAATATTGGCTGTCAGGGTGTATCGGTATCGAAAAGAATGCATTGTTGATATCTACCACAGAAAAATATTTCTGTTGAGGTTTTAATTCATTCAACAGAGTGTGAGGGTCTGGCACCGTAGGTGCCCTAGGTATTACTGCGTCATTTACAGCTTGTAAATTTTGGACCATACGCCACTCTCCATTCACTTTCTTAACAGGAAAGAAGGGTGTGTTACATGGTGAATCAGGAGATTCCACCAGCACCCCTTCCTTAAGTAAAGCTGCTATAATAGGTTTGATTACTACCTCTGCATCTTTTCTTAAGGGATACTGTCTTTTCTGTGGTCTAAATACTGATTTTGGCGTGATAGTAACTGGTCCCGCTGTACAAATAAGTCCTACATCTGACTTTCCTGTTGACCAATAAGTTTCTGGTATATTCTGTAAGGCAGTCTCTTCCTCCTTTAATAGGAGTGCTAATCAGCTGTCCTTGCTAGACTGCAAGTGCACGGCTGGGTGGGTCTGAGTTATCCAATTCAAATTCTGCCTTTGTATTCCTTGTTCTGACAGTTCTAACTCTGTCTGCTTTTCCCATTTAGTGACTTTTTCTCCTAGGTCTACCCATTTTACAGTCTTGTCCTTAGTTAAGCTAACATGTGGTAATCAATTCGATTTATAGAGTGCAAAGAACTCCTGGGGCAATGAACAGTTGGCTACACTGTTCCCTTCCATGTCCCAGTACAGATTACGTAATATCAATCTGTTTGCATGATTTCTAAACAATTCTTGCTCATATTCCTTATCAGGTCCTGGTGTGTTACAATAATACAGAGTACAGTGCAACAAATGTTGTTTATCAATGTCAAGGGAGGGGAACTTGCTGATGGCTACGTTAAAGTGAAAACCCTCGGAACTCGACCAAAAATAACTTGCAGCACAAAAAGTATCCAAGGAAGAGCCAGGAACCGCACGTAGGTCAATACACTTTATTTAGACCAACTTCCAACAATGATTTGATTGAGCGCTTTCATCTGACTACTACAGATTTCATCAGAAGTACATACACCAATACATATTTTTCTGAAAATGCCTCATACACAGTTGTGTATTGTCTGGCAAATCACTGGTAACCCATTAAAGACTGAAGTCATAACATAATAGCATACACTGGAATGTCAAATGTCATATCCTGCGGAATAGTTCTGTCTTTGCAAGCAACTAAGTGTGTTACAGCTAGATTTTTACAGTGTCAATATTTTCTGGCCTTTGCCCAACAGTGATCTGTGCCTTTGTGCAGATGTCTTGCTCTAACAGGAGCTAGGTGTCCTAGAATGAAACCCATGTCAGTTCAAACGTACATTGTCCTGTAAGATGCTGACATTTGTGCAGTCACCGACACCTGCTTTGCAGCTGTGGAGAGCACACTAAACTTGCCAGGATACTCATCCCATCATACATTTAGACCCCAAATGGAGGGCTGCAAAGCCACAGGAGGTGGAATTTTAAACATTAGCATACACATACACACCATCCAGGCTGCCCAAAAAGTATGACTCATGGGAGACATTTAGAGTGGAGTTAACTGTTGACAAAACACCTACACAAATCATAGCTAGCTACCAACCTCCAACCATGACTCTGGACACCCACCACACCTATCTGGACTTGTTGGAATCTGTCAAGATTCAACCATTTACCC
>NC_056735.1:544208550-544231050 GCF_019279795.1 Protopterus annectens
CATCTGTACAAAGTGTCACATATATGTCCTGGAATGCTATTGGGTGTATAGGTCACATGACACACATTGGGTATGTGTGGTGTTTAATGTTGCAACCATAACCACTGTACAAGTGCTATGTTGAGCATTGGGATTCCTTCACGTCTACATGCATCACTCATCCCATGTCTGCACATAGCATGCATGTGCTACACCTGTGCCCACTGTTATCTGCTATGGACACAGACACTGTAATCACACATGGCAATGTGCCACACAGATAACACATGCAGCCATGGTATGTATACCTGTGAGTGATGGTGCACAGGACATTGCAGAGCTGATAATACACGCACAGCAATGTTGTATCCATTTACATATTGTGTTCCAGGGTGTAGCCAATCACTGAAGTACACACATGCATCAAAGCCATGTATAATGTCATTAAATAGGGCCATCTACACTTGCACTGCATGGTCTTGAGTAACACATTCTGGATGCTGACACGTGTGAGGTGACTGTTTGCCTTGTGATACTGGCACCCACCTTCACCCATTATTGAGTATGTGTTGGATTGCTGGTGTGTGTGTGCATGTGCTGTAGTGAGGAGTGTATTTGTGTGCATGTGTGCTAACATCATGTATAGATTGTAAAGTGCATTTCCTGTCTTCCTCTCACAGGTGCTGAGTTTGGGGTGGCTGAAAGCAGCAGGGAACCTGAAGTCACTGCCACTAATAGTGGAGATGATGAGACATTTATTTTGGCACAGGAAGGTTCGACAGGGTCTGTCGTTGGTCCACCAATCGACAATACACAGCGTTCAACCCCATCTATGCACACTCATACTGCCAATACATCCCTCATCACCAATGGTCTTAGCAGAGGGACAGCATACAGTTGGCATTGACCAGGAGAGTGTGGTACTCATGGCACTTGCATCCTCTCACAGAGGGACAGCATACAGTTGGCATTGACCAGGAGAGTGTGGTACCCATGGCACTTGCATCCCCTCACAGCAGCCACAGCCAGATTCCTGGAACTCTACCACATAGGTGGATGTCCAGGGGTTCTCAGGGGAGGACCACTGGTCGTATTGCCCCTGGCAGATGTGCCCCTAGAGGTATTACAACCTCCAGTATGTTCCGGGCTGTAATGCAGGCACAGGCACATATGGAATGGTACACCAGACAGGAACTAAGGGCGCAGAGGGCCCATTACAGCGCTATCAATGACAGCAGCCGTGACCTTGCGGTGCCATCCGGAATTTCACTGAGGTAATTGGTAGATGTTGGGGAGACAATAGGCGCCCTCCACATGGTCTCTTCCTGAGCCAGGACCATGCGGGATGGGTGAGATGTCGATCGGACGCATGCTAGGAACAGCAACAGCTGGCAGTCAAAGCAGATGGCACACAGATCACAGCCGCTCCCGTAGTGGCAGTACCAGCCCAGCAATGCTGGGGCTGGCCTGTCTATTGACTGTCCTAGTAGACCACATGCACATGGCTCTGGCCAGTCCCAGCACGTACCTCCATCTCTGATGATAGTACCCAGTCAGGGTTGGTACCAGATACTGCCGTAGCACCCCTGCCAGGCACAGGTACCATGTCCATGCCCAGAGACAGTGATCTGTACAGCCTAGCAGGTACAGTCTGTGGCTATCCCACAACCTCCCGTATATGGCAGCCACATGGTGGAGCTGTGTGCATGCAGACACACACTCACAGTAACCAAACAAGTAGGACTCACACATACACATTACATCAACATTGTACACATTACATCAACATTGTCCCTCACACACAGACATGTCGATTGGATGGGTCAATGCCGGGCTCTGGCAAACCAACACACCCTGTGCATATGATGACACCTGTGCCACCTCCTGTCATCTGTAACATTGATACAGGAACAAGCTAACATGGTTCTGATGCACAGGGTGGCATTACAGCAGTGTAGCAATATTAGCAAGTTGTCAACAGGAAAGTGTAATGATACCCTTGTAGGTATATCTAAGCAGGCATTATGCATCACAGCTCTGATTGTCAATGTAGCATTGTTTACACCAGTGTTAGGTCTAAGTATGTATTGTCCACCCATGTGCCACTTGGCTGAAGTGTACAGTGTTGCCAGCATGTGTTAGTGAGTGAACAGTACGTGTGTGGTGTGTGCATTACAGATTAGTAGGTGTATATCTGTGAACATGGTGGGTGCACACTGTCTGCATGTACGTGCATAGTGGACACATGGGACGTGTGACATACCCTGTTGTGCACATTGTTAACATCTCATAGTATCTTTCGATGGCCAGTATGCATTCTACTACAGATATGTACTAACATGGGTGCCAGTATGCATTCTACTACAGATATGTACTAACATGGGTACACCATGTGTGTATGACATGGGTCGACAGTATGCTGTGGGTGATACTGTTGATACCTGTCAATGATTTGCAGTCTTTTAGTATACACAACCTCAATAGCATGACTATAACCAATCATTAGATGATGTCCTGACAAATGACACACAGTTGTAGGGAACTCAGTAACAGTTGGGTCCTTCCGGTACTATACTATAACAGTGACCAGTGGTATTGACTGCCACCCGTACCTGGGACCACACCTGTTTGGCATATAGCCCTTTTAGGTATATGCAAACACACTAGGGATATGTCCATCCACGTCTGGAAATGCATGCATTGGCCTACAAAGCATTCCCTGGATGGGACGCATATCCTACACAAAGGTATCCTACAGACAGATACCTGTTGTCCAATACATGCTGTATAGCAGTAAGCAGACTATGGCATAGTCATCCACATTTACTATACATACTATCCCGACAGTACCACATAGGTGGTAGCCCTCAACATGTATGTTGGGTAACAATGTGTACATACAGCCACGTGTTATGTCATCTGTCCCTTGGTATCCACATATCCATAGGTATTGTGGAGTCCCTCTGTGTGTCAATAGGGGCCTGAATGCATATCCACAGGGCTGTTGTACACCTATAATGACTGTCCATTATTGCCAGTCGTTGTGTATGAACATGACTAACATATACCCCAGGCATGTACCCTCACTCACAATACTCTATAGTAACTGTCATGTGTGTTTGTGGCACAGATGACCTTGGACACAGATCACTACAGTGGCCAGGCTTGTCACATACATACATATGTGACCTACGATCTGAGAAGCAGTGGCACAATCTGTCAAAGGAAACAAATGTATTCATGTAGTATGCAGGCTTCACACCTATGTACTGATTGAGGTCACATGTACACATTTATTTGCCATGCAGATACCTGATGTGTGCAATGAACATACTGTTTTAATCATGATACGTCATACCATAGTAAAAGCAAAACCCACACTGCATTGACTAACTGTGTCTCTCACACACACACACACACACACACACACACACACACACACACACACACACACACACACACACACACACACGAACACACACAGCAATTGCAGGATTCAAACCCCTACCTAACTATGTTATGATACTAGAGACATACCCATTAACACGGCGCGCTATATGCTTTGCTGGGTGGTTTCTCTTATCCTGCTACATTTGTAGGATGCTGACATCATCAGACTTTCCAAAGAGGAATGTACCTCTTTTAATTTGTTTTCCCAGTCTCCAAAAAGGACACTCCTCTCAAAGGAAATCACACACATACACCCCCCACACACACACACTGTCAGTGTTTGCAGGATTCAAACCCCTACCTAACTATGTTATGATACTAGAGACATACGCATTAAATGACTGTGGGCTGGCAATACTTGAAATGATCGAGTGGAATATTGATAATATGGAATTACTTAAGAAAGAAATTGATAGTTTGTATGATTGTATTAGCACCGACCTACTATTTTCTGTAGATGAATATAAGAATATTTATTTAAGTGTGTTGCATGACATAGATTATTCCACCAATACTAATACCAATAGGAAATTGTTGAAACTTGAAAGGGATTTAAGCGAATATGAAAGAGGTACTGCTTACTATTGTGAAACCAAAACCAATAAAACAAATAAAGGTGGCTGGACAGCCAATGCATGGAATAAAGGAAGATACAATGCAAACAATAGAAATAGGGGTGGTACTATGAGGAGGTGGGGGGAACAGGATTGTTACATACAGGATCATCATGTACAGGATTGTTACGCACATGACACTTATGGTTTTGAACCACAGTACAATGGCAATGAGGGTAACAACAATAATACAAGAGAGAGTGTCCCTTTAGACAGAGGAACCCAGGTCGTCAGAGAGAATACGGAATCAAACTCAGCAACCCACATATGCACAAGTTATGAGAAACAACAGTATTCAATAAACGGCGAGACTACACAGGTAGTTTATGTTGATTTGGATCAAACCGGTATTAATATAGGTAGTACAAGGTTGGTTGTTGATGTACATGAGAATAGTGAGGCTATTATTAGTTCATTTAGGAATTTTAATATTTTTAACTACATGGATATTCAGATTAACTAGAATTATTTTAATTTAATTTATAAAAGGGTTTACATTTGTCCCTACGAAAATACCTAGGATTGAAAATATTTTATTAGATATAAGAATATTTACACGGAAATTAAATTTTCTACATATTTATAAGGATAGATGTTTTCAGAACAAAGAAAATAAATTAAAAAGATCGAGTGTTTTTAATCCTCCTTTACAAAATGAGATTATGAATTTTGAGAGATGTGTTACTAAGAATATTCGCAGGACATACAAACAAAACAATCAAGTGCTTAGTAATTTAACAGATGCTGAAATTGATTTATTAATAGAATTAAGTTATAATGACAGAATACGAATAATGAAACCGGATAAGGGTGGGGAGGGGTAGTACTTATGGACAAATGGGACTATACAAAAAAAGATGATGGATATTTTAGATAAGGAAAAACAATACGGTCGAGTTTCAAGGAATGAGATAAATATATCATGTAGACAGATAGACCTTTTATTGGAAGACAATCTATTACAAGGTTTGACAGATGTGGATCTATACAATTTTTTAAAGGTCCCCAAACCTGTTATACCAGTTATTTTTGGAATTCCGAAAGTCCACAAGTCTATGCAGGACCCCCCTATGAGACTTATTGTTTCATCCCAGGGGTCTAAGACTCAACCTTTAGCTGTTAATGTTGATTATAAATTAAAGAGGTTTCACAGTAAATACTCTCATATTTTGGTTGACTTCTGGGATTTTTTGAATAAGGTGGGAATATGCGAGTATAATGCTAATATTGCATTAACTACAATTGATGTTAGAGATCTGTTTTCTATCATACCCCAGATAGAAGGAATGATTTGGTTTGAAGAAATGTTAATAGAGATGGATTTACTAACAGGAGATGAGTTTAAGTTAGTATTAGAGAATATGAAATTAGTTTTGAAGTATAACTATTTGTATTTTCAAGGTGAATACTAACACCAAAAAGAAGGAATGGCAATGGGGTCGGCATGCGCCCCGATATATGCAAATATTATCATGTTGTACTGGGAAAATAAATATGTGTTCACATCAGAATACAATATGTATATTATGAAATATTTTAGATTTTTGGATGATATGTTTGTCCTGTGGAATGGTCCTTATGACAAGATAGAGAAATTTGTAGATTATATTAATCATACTACTACATTTTTAGAATTTATAGATTATATTAATCGTACTACTACATTTTTAGAATTTACTCATCAGACAGGGAAGGATTTTATACATTGTTTAGATGTGAAATTAGACAAGGATTACATAAATAAATGTTATAAATCTAACATATATAGGAAGGAACATTTTTCCAATGCTTACCTACATTTCAATAGTGACCCTCCTCATCAATTAAAAAAATAATATAGTAAAAGGACAAATGATTAGAATGGCTAGGATGATTTCAGATGAGGATGAATTTGTAAAGGAGATTAATTACATTGAAAAAATGTTCAATGAGAGAGGTTATCCTGTTGAATTAACTAGGACTATTAAGGATTATGTTCTAAAAGGAAGATGTGATAATATATACGCCACCCCCCCATTTTGGTTAAAGGTGGGTGTGTTGTTTCTATTATTACCAATAAACATTCAAACACATTAGAAACCAATAATAAAGACAGTACAGATATTCTACCATACCTAATCCTTACATACCACAAAGGGATGGGATGGTTGATACAATGGATAAATGAGACCTGGGAGATGTTTAAGGAAATATCAATTAAGACTAACATATTTCAGGACAATATTAAATATAGTTATAGGAGGAATAGAAATATCAAGAATATTTTTGAAAAGGAAAAAATAACTAAAAATAATACACTAGGGACCTGTAAGAAATATGGAACTTTTAAATGTGGTAGATGCGCACAGTGTATTTATATTGCTGGACTAAAGGAGGTTAAAATACCCAGTTTGGGAATGACACTTAGGGCTAATGGATATAGTAGTTGTTATACCAAAGGAGTGGTATACCTAGTATTTTGTAAGGCCTGTTGGAGTTATTATATTGGGAAAACTGAGCGTCATCTCAGGTCTAGAATTTATGAGCATATTAGAGATATAAATAAACATAATGAGAATAATGCCTTGTTTAGACATGTTTTGGTCTGTAAAGATGCGGACTTTAAATTTTGGGTAATTGAGGAGGTGAAATACCCTGAGAGGGGTGACGACTGGGAAACACAATTGGAGTATAGAGAAATGATGTGGCAGCTAAGTCTTGATGCATGTTGTGGGAAGGGTCTGAATGACCATATTTCTGTCACCCCAGCATTAAAATTACTTGCCGCCGACCCAAAGAAACACAATAATACATAAAAATACTGTTTCCATGATATACCTTAGTTACCCATATCAACACATGTTTTTACAGATCTTTTGACACTTTTTGATATCTTGATACTTTGATATCTTGACATCTTGCTATTTCTGATATTTTGATATTTATATATTCCTTGTTGTTCCTTGGTGTATGTATTTATATTAGGCCAGTATATTTTTTAGTTATATTTTAGTTTATTTACAGTTTTTTTTATATTTATTAGGAGTTTATTGATTTATGTAGATTTTATATAGAATGTATTTCAATATTTTATATGCAATATTTATATTTATACATTAACATTTACACACATACATTTATATATTTATATATATATTTATTTATTTCCTATATATTTTATAAATATACACCTCTCATATATTTATATATTTATATTTATTTACAATTCAAAATATTTATAAAACAAGACAATTTTATTAAACAATTGTATCAACTACCGTGTGACCCATTTTAGCGGTGACGGATGTTGGATGGCGACCATACGGAACTGTTATATTCTGATGGTATTGGTTGACTCTGATTATACTACACAATATTATTTAACTTCAATAAATAAAGTAAAGTACTGAGTTGTGTGGTTACAATTCCTGGGTATGTTTTACCCTTTACCCATTGTCTATGATATGTTCAAGAATATTAATATGTACCTATTGATCAAACCTGCATGTAAGGTGGTTCTTTAAGACGAGTAATACTGATTATTCAATTTCGATTGCCAGCCCATTTTTTGAATATAAAAGATGATAGGACTCTTGTTAATTGATTCTGAAGAAGTCTCCGAATGGAGACGAAAGCGCTTAATCAGTTGATGTAATATATATATTTTTATTTTTGTTTTATTTGGTGTGTTATTAAACTTTTTTACTCCATTGGATTATTCGTCTTGGACTTGTTTGGTATTACACATCAGAATCTAGAAGACAACCTTTATTATTCCCGGAGCTGCTTTGTTTTTGGTTTTGTCTTCAGCCTTGTGCTTTTGGTTACTAGTAGACATAAGCATTAACATGGCAGGCTATATGCTTTACCAGGTGGTTTCTATTCTCCTGCTATGTTTGTAGGATGCTGACATCATCAGACTTTCCAAAGAGGAATGTACCTCTTTTAATTTGTTTTCCCAGTCTCCAAAAAGGGCACTCATCTCAAAGGAAATCACATGAATACACTCCCCCCCCCCCACACACACACAAACACACACTGTCAGCGTTTGCAGGATTCCAACCCCTACCTAACTATGTTATGATACTAGAGACATCCGCATTAACACAGAGTGCTATATGCTTTACTGGGTGGTTTCTATTCTCCTGCTATATTTGTAGGATGCTGACATCATCAGACTTTCCAAAGAAGAATGTACCTCTTTTAATTTGTTTTCCCAGTCTCCTAAAAGGGCACTCCTATCACAAGAAATCACACACACACACACACACACACACACACACACACACACACACACACACACACACACACACACACACACACACACAGTCAGTGTTTGCAGGATTCAAACCCCTAACTATGTTATGATACTAGAGGCATATGCATTAACAAGGCGTGCTATATGCTTTAGTGGGTGGTTTCTATTCTCCTGCTATATTTGTAGGATGCTGACATCATCAGACTGGACATGGTAATGTGTGTACACTTTGTTTTATGCAATCCCAGGAATGAGCCATGTGGGTCGGCAGGTGTCAACAGCTTGAACAAGACCCCATAATCCTTACCTTGTGTGATCTGTGGACACATTGACATTCCTTAATATGGCAACACATTTATGCACAGATTGTTGGTTTTGTGGATACGACATGTATCAGGGGTGTTGATAAAAAGCTATTCAAAGTCTATGTGGGACATGTGTAGCTCTGTTCAGTGATGTATGTCCTGGGTGTCTACCTTGCAAACAGTCTAGCATGTTTGGGAACCATGATCTGCACATGAACATACCACAGTTGGTAGGGCTGTGTGTTTGTCAGCTTCCAATAGCTCTGTGTATGACTTCAACCATGATGGACTCCATGGCCTTGCAGATCAGACTTCATAGGCTTACTGGACTACTTCCCATGGTGTGTTGTGCATCTACACTTGTGGGGAGTGCTATATGTTGCTGTAACACATTCAACGGTTCCAGATCCTGCGGAGAGGGTGAGGCTCAGACTGTTCAGGTGCAGGGTCTGTTTGTTCTGTAGTTCATGCATGACACATATTGGGAAACAATTAATCCAATTGCTTCCATGCTTTTGGCTTTGGGGGGAGCTGTTCAGCCATTCTACATGTGATATCCCCTGGTATGATGACTGAGACTATGGTCAGTGGGAGGTGGGTATGTCTATATGGCCCTGTCTGACAGGATGTCGGCATTGTCAGTCAGGTACAGTTGGCCCTGACTCAGGACATATATGAGTGTACATTGCTATTTATGACACAGCTGAAGGAGGTGTCATGATTCAGTCTGAAATCCTTCTCAGCTACTCTTTACAAAACACCAACAAACCTGAGCACTAATCCCTGTTATACTCTTTTACACACTTAACACCCTACTGATCCTTTGTGATCAGGCTACGGAGTATGTCATCATAATATCCTGCCATGTCCAGGGGTCAGTTTTGTGTGTACTCTCCAGTCCAGCTAGTGAATATTGTGGTTTTGACACATTGTCACATCTGCCTCATGTACATAGACAACCTTCTCCTCCTCCCAACAAACTCAGATATATGTGAGAGATGCAACAATACTGACATACAGCAGGCTGAACTCTCTTGACCCATGGCTGGCATAGTCTATCAGGTGGTGAAGGTAACCACATACACCACATATCAGTCTCACAAACCTATAGCGACAGCAATCAAACCACATTATCACAAAAACATACTCAGAGGCTCTACATAAACTCTGCCTAAGCAGCAGAGACCTCCAAAGCAGACACACAAACAACTGCTACCCAACTACAAAACCCACATATCACATAGTTCACAATGTCAGTGTGCCACACAGTCACTGCCCTTCGGGCTAAACAACACACCTAATACACTTGTAATAGGTGACACTTATTGTCAGACACACTGACGTCCCACTCACCAGGCCAAACAAGGGAATAGTCACTTTGAGCCATCTCTCGGGTGGCAGGATCCACAACATAACACATGCACTCAGGTCACTCCACAGCAAGTGCAGGACTGGCTCTAGCATTGTCCATGCTGGTGCATACACCCTCAGACATCCCTCCCTGGACCACATGACATGATACATAGAGGAACTCTCTGATAATGTAGCCCAGGCCAGTATGACCCTGACCTTGTCTAGCATCTTACACTCACCAAGTATGATGTCACAGTATACCAACAAACTGATCACGTTTAACAGTCGGCTAACATATTGGTGTCATGGGGATACAGAGTCTGTCAGCCTGGGGTGACATGCTCGACATGCCACGTAGCTTCCTTATGGACAGCTTGCAGCTGTCACCCTTGGACTTTCAAATACTGGCCAAGGCAGTTGCTACCACCATACTGCCTTTTTTAAGCGGGGCTCAAAAGACAAACCCACCTCCATAGACATTACAGAGTACATGACACTGAGGGTAATGCTGCTCAACACCAGATGTGTTCCCCTCAAATTGTGACCACTCTGGCAGTATGGACAACAGTGATATCTGTGCACTAACAGACACCTAGTTCAGGCTCCCAAATGCACACCAGCACTACCAGGTTATATTTCATACCATGCTTTCTGATCACAAAACTCAGAATGGCCAACACAAATAGGGGGAGTATCCATATACATCACAGATACACATACCTCCGTGTTGGTAGCACTGCACAAAGCATCACAGACCATACATATGCACCTAACATTGTGCATATCTGCCTTTTGGCTTGTTGCCTGCTACAGACCACCCTCCCAAACTCATGAACCACACTCGGCTTTCCTGGGAACAATGGACAATATGAAGGTCTCCCCAAAGACCATTATATTGGGTTACTTCAATTACCCACACATTGACTGGGGATAGTACTCAGGCCCCAACACCCTCGCCCAACAGTTGCTACTATTTGTACACTCATATGCTATGGCACAACCGGTCACCACACCCACAAGAGGAGACAACATATTGGACATGATCATCACCAACATGGGGACTATGTTCCACACCTGAGATATACCCCTCATTGGTAAGGTCAGAACATACATTTATCTCACTGGACATCCATATCCCATCCACACACCCATCCTGGGTAATCTTGGTGAACTTCTCAAAAGAAAACGTCACACTTCTCCAAACCAAGGTGGTATCCTTCAGAGACCCTGGGACAGTGGTAAGTATGGCTCCGACTGCTGAGTCCTTTACATACACATTATATGGACACCTAGTAGACTGCATGGATCGTGCTATCCCAAACAACAACTGGACTCACTCCTCCAATGGCAGGGGACCTGTCTGGTAGACCTCGGCCATTAATAAGCTATACAACGAAAGGAGGATGCTACTACATGATAGAGCACAATCCCAGACAGGGAAGGCATCTGTGATCTGTACTACCAGACAGCTACAATCACTCATGTATTTATGTCAGGCCCGCTTCTCATGGACAATTGCACCAGACATGTAGGACACTCACAAGGCCTTCTTCAGTTAATTCAGGTACCTGGGTGGACACTCACTGATATGCTGTGAGTTACTGCATACTGACTAAACATACCCTGAATCCACAGACATTGCCAACATCCTGGCAAACAGGTTCAGTGCAGATGACTCCCCCCCCATCCCCCCTAAGGAGCTACTGTCCATCCAAACAGAGTGTAACCTCCCGGACATGACAAATAAGCAGGCGAGTGCTGCCCTCCCCACAGCGGACAACACAGCATCAATGGGACCAAACAGTGTCCTGGCCTGCTTCTTATACGGGCTTCATGACAGACATAACCCTCACATTACATCACTGTTCAATATCAGAGTTACTGCAGGATATGTACCCACGGAATGGTGTACAGTGATAGTGGTCCTGCTCCACAGAGTTGCTGCCACAACGGACCACAGACAATATCGGCTTATAAGGCTAACTAGCCTGTTTGGCAAAGCTATGGAGTGTATTGTAATGGGACTCATGCACATAGACATCGGGAACCTAAAGACACTGGGTCCTACTCGTATTCTTTAAACAGTTACCAGGTCTGTCGGTGTAGGGACGGTTGTCCACACAGCCTGCCTGGACCTTGCACAACCCTTCGACACAATACCCCACTCGACCATTATGCATAGGCTCACTGGCATCAATAGCGACACATATCTCACACGATGGATTGCTACCTGGAACAGGGATAGCACCCACATGATCAGTATTGAAGGCGCCATGTCTGACTATACACCAGTTACACATGGCATCACACAAGGCTCAGTCCTGGGACCTCTCTTGTTCAGTATATATTTGTGTGATGTATGGCTAACAGGAGTAATATGGCTGACCATGTTCACAGATGACTGCAGACTGGGTGCCATAATCAACTCTCCAGCTGGCAGATACATACTCTAACGGGGTCTCACAGAGATAGGATGACTGGTGCCTGAGCCATGGACTACAGCTAAATGCCATTAGTTGCATAGTCATCCCCTTTGGGAATAACAACATGCCCACACATTAATAGTAATCCATTACATACAGTAGTACTTGTTAGGGGTTTGGGGACACAACTTGTTTGTACTCTCGCCTTTGCTTTGACAATCACATTGCCAAAGTGGTTAGACAGAACTTCTATATAGCCCACCTTATCCCATATGGTTTTACATGCTGATCAAGTGAGGTCATTGTGCCCTTATACTCATCACGACCATGCTTGATTACAGTGCCACATTTGGGATGTACCTTACCAGACACCTGCAGCAACTGTAATGGCCACAAATGTTCCACAACAAGCAGATGTAGGGACTCACATAGATGCCCTGCACAGTTCAGATACAGTAACTCCAGCTCTACTCAGTCGCTTACCACCTACACGGATGTGTTGTGTGCCTGTAGTTTAAGGAAATATCTGACCCAGATTTAATGGACATGCTCCACCTCAGGATATCCGACTCCCTTGGAGCTACACACTCCAGGGACATATACCTCAGCACAGATGTTAATAGGACATGCTGGAGGGACAGATTCTTATCCCAGAGGCTCCACTCACTCCAGATTGTAATCCCAGTTTTGCATGGGTAGAGCCACCCACTGACCACATACAGGAGACATCTTGACAAGTTGATGGGTGATCGTATGTTTACCCATGGGATATCTTCTGGGTCCCTGCTAGACAGAGGCACAATATACTAAACATAAATGGGCTATCTTGTCTGACCTACTATTCACAGGCACAGTGTTCCACTTTGACAGGGTTGCGAAAGCCAAACACACTCTGGCTAGGTTTGTACATGCCCTAGAGTGGATAGGCTAGTTATCGACCTCTGAACCTATGCTAATGTTCAGGATGCCAATGTTTATTGCTGATACTGTTTGCAGGTTTTATTGTCTTTGCTTTCCCACTTTCTATGAACAACTTATGTATCTGCAGAACATATTTGATTATGACAGGGTTCCACTATATTATATATGTGTCTGTTGTCCTATAACTGTGAGCACAGGGCAGATTGCTGGATAGTGAGAGGTTCCTGGGTTAACACATGCAACTGCCTGATATGTGTGTCCCACTGCTGTACTCTGACATGGCCTAAGTGTGTGAGCATACCCAGTTCAGGCTGTCAGTCTTCTGTTGCCTGACATGTAATTTATTCAAGTGTGTGAGCATGCCCAGTGTGACCTTTCAGTATGTTGCTGTCTGAGGTCCACTACATCTGTTGATGTATGTGTACATGTCCAATATTAACATTTCTACTGTGTGTCTTGAAAGTCAGGTTATATTCTTACTGCGGGACTCACCTGTGTGTCATAACTCTACAGGGATTATGCTGTGCCTGCAGGGTTTCCATGGAATACTTAGCATAGCATAGACTTAAACATTTCTTCATACACGCTGACCACTGCAATACTGTCATGGCTTAGTGGTTCAGTACTATGACTATAGTGCGCACTATCCTGAGTTTGAGGCCCATCACTGCTTTACATTTTCATACTGAGCAGACCAGACTGCTTAAGGGCCAGTAGAGCATATATGAGCATGTTGCCTTTTGTTCAGCTATGCCCTACTTAGGTTCATAGGTTCATACTAGGCTATCTGCCCTGAGGCATTTACAAGCCTAGGCAGAGTGTGTTTGGCTTTCGCCACCCTCTGAACTGATTTTACTGTGCCCTTTTTTAAGGATAGTTTACTGGGCCTCTGTCTAGTAGTGACACCGATGTGATCCCCGTGGTAAACCTACGATCTCCCATCCACTCGTCAAGATTCCTCTTGAAGAGAGTCAGTGAGGGGCTCTGCCTAACATGGACTGGGATTATATTCCAGAGCGAACGGAACCTCTGAGTTAGAAATCTGTCCCTCCAGCATGTCCAATTTATTTCTGTGCTCAGGTTCAAGTCCCTTGAGCACGTAGCTGTACGGGATTTGGATTTTCTGAGGTGGAGCATGCTCATTAATTACGGGTTGGACATGGCTTTATACGTCAGGCATGGATTGCCTCTAAGTAGGTGGAATGCAACCAAGTAGAGCTGTAGTTTCTTTAACCGAGCAGCATATGGCATCTGTTTGAGTCCCATGATCCTATTTGTGAGGTACTTTTGGGGTCTTTCTAGTTGCTGCAGGTGTCAGGTAAGGTACATCCCAAATGGGGCATTGTATTCAATTATGGACCTGATAAGGGATGAATAAAGGGGCACGATTACCTCCCTCAATGTAGATGTGAATCTTTTCATGATAAGGTGGACTATATAGAAGGTCTTTCTAACCACTTTGGCAATGTGGTTGTCACAGGGGAAATTACTGTCAACTTGGGTCCCCAGGTCCCTAATTACTTCTTCCATAATTAATGTGTTCCCGCCTACGTGGCAATTTGTGTGCACTTTGTTTTTGCCAAAGGGTATGACTATACACTTTTTAGCGTTTAACTTTAGGCCATGGCTCTGGCACCTGTTATCCATCTCTATGAGACCCTTTTGGAGGATGCTGGTCTCAGCTGGAGAGTCAATTATGGCACCCAGTTTGCAGTCATCTGCAAACCTGGTCAGCCACAGTCCTCCCATGTTAGCCTGTACCTCTGAAAAATATATGCCAAACACAAGAGGTCCCAGGACTGAGCCTTGTGGGATGCCACTTGTAACTGGTTTAGAGTCTGACAATGCTCCAGCAATTCTGACTATGTGGGTTCTGTCCTTGAGCCAGTTTGCAACCCATCTTATGACATAGGGGTTTATATTTAAGCTGGAGAGTTTATCTATGATGCCTGAGTGGGTATTGTGTCAAAGGCTTTTGTGAGGTCCAGGTAGGCTGTGTGGACTACCTTCCCCTCATCAGTGACCTTTTCAAAGAAATCGACCAGGTTTAAGAGGCAAGATCTGCCCTTAACAAAGCCAAATTGGGTAGGATCCAGTGTCTGTAGGTCCCTAATATCAAGAGTTTCATGATGATCCTCTCCATAGCTTTGCAGACCGGGCTAGTCAGGCTTATGGAGCAATAGTTTCCAGGGTCCGTAGAGGCACCACCTTTGTGGAGTGGGACCACTGTTGCTTTATGCCATTCTTTGGGTACATATCCTGTAGTAAGGCTGAGATTGAACAGCAGCTGTATGTGGGGGTTTAGCTCTTCTTGGAGTTCATGTGGAATGCAGCCTGGGACACCATCTGGTCCCATTGCTGTGTTTTTTGCTTTGGAGAGGGCGGCTCTCACCTGAGCATCTGAGAATGTCAGGGAGGAAGCACTCTGCTGGGATAGATATTTGCTCTTTGGGGGGGGGGGGTTTGCACTGAAGTTGTCTGCCAGGATGTTGGCAATGTCTGTGGGTTCAATGTATTTATTGTCATTTTGGACCAACTCTGAGCATATCTGGGATTTGCCACCCAGGTTCCTAACATAACTAAAGAAGGACGTGTGATTATCTTTAGTGTCCTGTGCAATTTTTCTCTCGAAGCTGGCCTTGGATGATTTTATGAGGGATCATAGTTTTTTGCTAGTACTGATCAGAGATGTGTTCCCTTTTAGGGATTTTGCTCTATCACGTAGTAGCATCCTCCTTCTGTTGTACAGCTTATTTATGGCTGGGGTCCACCAGGCAGGACACCTGCCTTTGGATGATTAGGTCTTGGTTTTGTTTGGGATAGCATGATCCATGCATTCCAGAAGGTGTCCATAGAATGCATTTATAAAGGATTCTGCAGTTTGAGCTGTACTTTCCACTGGTACGGGGGCCTTGAAGGATTCCACCTCAGTTTTGAGAAGTGTGACATTAGCTTTTAAGAAGTTTTTCACTGTGGTTTTCTGAGCTGTGAATGGGATCGGGATGATGATATCCAGTGGAATTAATTTATGGTCCGATCTTACCAATGAGGGGAATACCTCTGGTATGGAGCATAGAGTCCCCATGTTGGTCATGACCAGGTCCAGTATGTTATCCCCTCTTGTGGGGGTGGTGACTAGTTGTTCCATAGCATTTGAGTTTATAAATTCTAGGAACCTTTGGCCTAGGGTGTTGGGCCTTGAGTACTGCTCCCAGTCAATGTTTGGGTAGTTGAAGTCACCCAATATAATGGTGTTTGGAGAGACCTTCATATACTTAGACCCAGCTTGTCCAACATTGCTCAGTATTAACCAACATTGCTGGACGCTGCCCAATATTACTCAACATTGACCACAGTTGTGCTAGTTGGTGTGTGCGATTTTCTTTACATATACTACATGGTGGTAAATGCTGTTTAGCACTGCTTTATATTGCTTAACACATGTCAATTATGCCTCAGGTGGTGCTGCAGGGCTGGCTATGTTGGATGCACATACTACACTCCCTATACATGTTTGGAAGCAGGTGGTGTCAACTTAAACATCCCTTTTACTATATGTGCGAGTCAGAGAGAGGTATCATTTCCAGGGTTCCTACTGAGCCAGTGTATGTGCTATACGTTGCCTCTTTGCCAAGGCCAAAGCATACTGGGCACACCTCCTTCTGCCTACTTGGGCATGCTCAGTTTGTTCCTCCTTAGAGTCACGCTCTGCCTTGATGGCCTTGGCAATAGTGGGGGGCTGTTTGGCCCAGGCCTATGCTGGTCCTGCTGCAGCTGTTTTCGTAGGATCATATTATGTAGCATAGCACATACCATGACAATTTGGGTACATGTAGTTGGCGAGTATTGCAAGGCTCCATCAGATGTGTCCAGGCACCAGAACCGTGACTTGAGCAGCCCAAACACATGCTCGATTACATTTCGTGTTTGTGCGTGTGCCTCATTATGGCATTCCTGTTCAGGTGTGTGTGCATTTCTGATGGGTGTCATCAGCCATGGTTCCAGTGCATAGCCAGCATCCCCCACTAGGTGACCATGTGGGAAGTCACCACTGGCAAATGTCTGGTACAGCTGTGTCACATGCCAGATATGGGAATCATGGTAGCTTCCAGGGCAGCCAGCACACACATTCAGTATTATGCCCTGGGCATCACACATGATCTGGCAGTTGGAGGGGAAGCCCTTGCGGTTGAAGTAGACTCTACCTCGCTCACCGGCTGGTGCTTTGATGCATATGTGCGTGCAGTCTATTGCACCCACTACCTCAAGGGTATTCCGCTATTTGCTGGAAGAGACGCATATTGCTGGCCAATTCCTCATGGGAATTGGGGAAATATACATGATCACCGACATGTGCGGACATGGCATCCAGGAACTGGTGCAGTACTCTGGATGCTGATGCCTGCGATATCCCCATCATATCACCAGTTCATCTCTGGAAGGTACCTGTTGCTAATATTCTTAGGCCAGCAAATATCTTGGTTTCCACTGGAATGGGTTCCCCTCTGTTGGTTCTGTCTGTCAGGCATGGCCTGCACAGCTGAACAATTTGCTGCAAGAGGTCTCTGTCCACTCTATAGTGCTCCACTATCTCCAGATCATATAGCCCCTGGTAGGTTACCCTGGGCCTGTACATTCTTCTCCGTCTCCTCACTGTGGGTTGTCCAGCAGCATTTGCATTATCACCACCCTCAGCATGTTGCATATGTCACCTTATAACAGCAATGGCAGCCCCTAACATTTCTTTGTCTCAGTAAAGCTTTTTCAGTTTTCACTTCTATTAGCTTACTGCAGTGTTGCAGTGTATGTTGAGAGAAACATAATGGACTGCTGTTTGCAGAGTTTTAAGTGCTGGGATGGGCTGGGCTAGTGTACTGCCTGTGTAATTGCCTGATTCTGATTGTTTTCAACTGCTAGCTCTGCTAGTACTCCCTGGTAACTTCCTACTATTTGGTGTGCTTCCTTTTTCCTGTTTCCTCAGGGGAGAGCGCTGCGCACACAAGCGCAAATACGCGCACACCCGCTAACATGCACGCACACATGCTTACACGGACTAAAACTTGCTTATTCTTGTTAAAAAGCGCAAACACCAGCGCAAACGCGCTTACAACTGTTTACACAGCCTTACATATGCTTACTCTGGCTTACACACATGCTAACACGCGCGCACACTGTCTTACTCAGGTTTACTGGTGCGCACATGGGCGCTCAGCAAGAAACGTTCGTGTTATCCATGGCATACACCTTCAATTTCTTTACTTTACCTAGCCTACCTGTTGACACACCTCTTTCAATGATATGTAAATGTCACCTGACACATGCCACTCAGCTCCAACGAGCTTCACTTCTTTCATACATGCCCCCCTCATGATGTCACCTATCGTCTACTCTGTTACTCCCCTTATCCTACTCCTGCACTCCACTGACTGTGCTCATTTGCTATGTAAACTTGTGATTCACTATCCTAACCCTCATTTGCATAGGATTGCCTACTAATACTTGGTTACATCTCTTAGACTGAGCTTTCCCCCTTAGCAACCTCTACTTGGTGGCCATGTTGTCTTCAGCCTTCCATTCACCTGCATTGTAAATTCATATCAGCTATAAAATCCACATTTGTGGATATTATTTATTGATTTTTTGGTTTTTAGGGTGCAGCGCTGTGCTACGCTTAAACCCCGGAGATCGGGATGAAAAAAAAAAGTTATTTTATTTTTATTTTGCATTACTTCACATTGCCAATGGCCGTATTTCTGGCCATTGGCATGCTTCCTCCTGTAAATGCATCGTTTTTTTTGGAGCTGTCACGGCTCCGTTTTGCTATTTGCAGAACCATACTCAGTTGTCAACTGAGTACATTACTGCAAATAACACTACTCCTACTCTGACAGGTTCGGGTTTCCCAGATCACAAATTTACCTCATTTGCATAGCTTTCACCTGCAATTGAGGTAATTTGCATATCCAAGCCCTGTCCATGTAAGACAGGTTTAAGGAGCTCTGTAACACACCCCTACCGGCTCTTCCTGGATCACTCGGCGGACATGTTGGCTGCATGGAGTCTTACTCTACTCTTAGACTCCGAAAAGCCTTCGTGAATCCAGCCCACTATATATATAAGGTCATTATTAATGACAACAAGAGACAACTGACTGAACTGAAATCTGAAATTGTTTCTTTAAATAACTGTATTTCGAACCATCCTCATTTTTGTATTTTTAAGCAGTTATATGATTCTGTAGCTCCTAGGATCACTAGATTTGCTGCTACTGTGTTAAACAAAAAGAGGGATAAATTAACGAGGGACTTGCATCAATATAAAAAAGGGACAGCTTATCCTGTCAGATTTTCTAACATAACTTATGCAACTAACTCTTTTCCTGATGTTAATCGTCACCTTGATAGTTCAGTCAAGGATTCAGGACCAGGGTTCGACAAAAGTAATTTTAATAGTCACAGAGGTTTTTATAACAATTCTGATTTTCTTTCAACAGAAAAGGATCTGATTTTGTTTCAAATAGAAAGGGGTCCTTGTCTAGAGCGAATGTTTTTGTTAATAAAAGGAATCCTCACAATCCTAATACTGTCCCTAATTTTTACCAGGGCAGGGGTAATAATTTTGTCCATCATGAGTTCAGAAGTACTTCTTCTGGTGGAGTGTGGAGGAACAGACCTTTACCTACTGCACCAAGTAAGGATGTCAGTTTTAAGTCCAATACTGGTTCAAGGTTTGTTTCCTTGCCTGGATCGTCTAGTGAACCCCTCTAACACTGCAGCTCAGTCTAACAATGGAGTTAACTGGAGACATTCTTCTGTTTCTAGTCCTTGTGTTCACAATTCTGCTTCCAGGATGCCTTCTGAACAAGTGGTATTTCAGCCTCAGATTACTCAAGGACAGGGTTTGCCCAGCCCTAATGTGAATTTTAGTTTGTCTAACCCTATTACTAATGCAGTTTTTTCTCCTGAAGCCACTTGTTCGGGAGAGCTCAGAGGTACAGTTAATAGTGGTAATTTGCAGCCTTCTCCAGGTTTAACTCCCTTGAGAGGGAATATTTTTGTCAATACCTCAGAAATTGTAAACCATTCAGGGTCTTTTTTAGTTCCAAGTTCAGCTACCCTTTTATTAATAAAGGACCAGGATGTGGTATCAAAGGAGAAAGGAAAGGGGAAGAACAAAGGGTCGAGGTTTCTTCATTTACCTCCAAGACTCATGGTCACGAGGAGTTACCTCAAGTAGCTGTTAACTTCAACTTAGAGCATGTTACCAATTCCACAGGTGTTAATATTACTGCCCTGGGTAATATTTCTAATAACATTGGGTCTTACAGTTCTGAACCTTTAGTAGGAGATCTTAATATGAGGAAAGCTACTTTGAAGCACACTTGTTCGGACAACATGTTGACTAAGCAATGTGACCCAGTTGATGGTTCCCTTTCTGTTTGTTTGCACCCTGAAGGCATTCTATCTCACGATTTTCATTCTGTTCATTCCTCAGTGTTTAATTTGTCTAGCAAAACTTTGTGTAAAGATCATTTGAGTGTTTTATGTAAAGGTTTTACATTCATCCCTTCTCAAAGGGCCAATTTGTCTAATGCTTTACTGGATTTGAGACTATACACCAGAAAGTTGAACTTGAATTTTGAAGTACACAATACAGTTTGTGAGCCTGTTAGCTCTCAGTCTCTGAGTTCCCAAACCCTTAATACTCAATCCTCTACATCTAGTGAAGGTTTTGATCCTTCTTTACCTAGGAAAAAGAGTTTGATCAATCCTCCTTTAAATAATACGCTAACAACTTTTTTAAGGGTTTGTGAAGAAGATTTTAGAAACGTGGTTGCAGCCAATTCCACTGACAAGTGGTTTAATTTGTCCTTTGATGAAAGAAAAGCTTTGTCAGACTTGACACTTGACAGCAATATTAGAGTCATGAAAGCTGATAAGGGTACTGGTATAGTGGTTATGGACCAACAACGATACGTTAAAAAAATCAATGATGAACTGGTCAATGATGATTTTTATGAAAGGTGTCTCTTGATATTGTGTACTTTGATTTTAATCGCATTGACAAAAAGTTAAAGTCTTTACTAGATGATTCTTATATTACTGATGAAGAATTTGAGTTTATGTCATCCCCAAACCCTTGTTTAGCAAAACTTTTTGGCATTCCCAAAGTTCACAAGAATGAAAGGGATCCTCCTTTCAGGTTAATTGTTTCTAATAAACGTTCTAAAACTGAGAATATATCACATTATATTGATTTTGTCTTAAATCCTTTAGTACAGGCCACTCCCCACTATATAAGGGATTCTTGGGACTTTCTGAATATGTTGTTTAACATTAATTTAGACCTTTCTAAATGCATTTTAGTTACGTTAGATGTTGTTGCTTTGTATACCAGTATTCCACACATTGATGGGTTGAATTATGTTAAACATTTCTTGGTTAAATATGCTAAATTTCCTAAAAGGAGAATTCACACTTTACATACCCTCATGTCATTGGTGTTGAAGAATAATTTCTTCCATTTTCAAGACAATATTTACAGACAGGTAAGGGGTGTTGCTATGGGGTCAAAGATGGCCCCAGCTTTTGCGAATCTCGTGTTGAGTGAGTGGGAAGTGGATACTCTAGTTCATTTACCTGGGTATCACTCCTTGAAGTTTTACAAGAGGTACATAGATGATATTTTTTTGTGTGGGAGGGTGGTATTAATCAACTACTAGTTTTTGTTGAATCTCTTTCAGAAAGCATAGGTTTTTTGAAATTTGTTACTGCAGATAAAGGCCAACAAGTCTTTTTCTTAGACACCAACATTTCTATTGATAGACAGAATAATTGCTTTAGATCCACTGTACATAGGAAAAACACGTTTCGTAATAATTACCTGGACTTCAATAGTTCCCACCCCTTTTTTTATGAAGAGGAATATTCTTAGGGGACAGTTCATCAGAATCTCCAGGTTAACTAGTGAAGACGTGGATTTTGAAGTTGAATCTGATTTTTTGTCATACTTGTTTTTACAAAAGAATTACCCGATTTCACTCATTAACGAGGTTAGAAATAAGATCAGATTAGACAGACAGGTGAAATTTAAACCTATTTTGAAACATGGCTTCACTCCAGTCTCCAAGGGTCCAGTTGACACCACACATTCTCCACATACCTTAAGCTTCTCGTTACCTATTTGTAGAGACATGACAGCTTTTAGAAGTATCTTAA